>NC_082714.1:154989620-155289620 GCF_030144855.1 Hypanus sabinus
TAAGAGTAACCCAGTGCCTCTGTAGGCAGGAGCTCAGGGAAGTACGTACACTCACTACCCTTTCATTAGGTACAGACCCGTACATCTGCTCATTAATGCAAACATAATCAGATACAATAATGGGTGGCAGGGCGGAGGTATGTCTCAACCAAAGGAGGTGCAAGGTGCTCCTTTCCTTCGCTAGCCTGTAGGTCACCCTTGGGCAAGGTGAGGGTCACGTGAAGCCATGGGAGCAGGTGGTGCATATCAAAAGTCCTGGTTATACAACCACCGATGCCAGGCAGCTAATCTCTGAAGAGTGTTGTTAATGGCTGGGCTCACCCATCTTGTAAAGACACTGAACAGAAGGCGGCAATGGCAAGCCACTTCCGTCGAAAAATTTGCCAAAAACAATAATGGTCAAAGTTACGATCACCCATGTCATATGACACAACACATGATGATGATCAGCCAATCACGTGGCAGCAACTCAATGCATAAAAGCATGTGGGCATGGTCAAGAGGTTCAGTAGTTGTTCAGACCAAACACCAGAATGGGGAAGAGATGTGATCTAAGTGCCTGACGGTGGAGTGATCACCGCTCTCAGACAGGATGGTTTGAGTATCTCAGAAACTGCTGATCTCCTGTCTTTTTTCCATGCACACCAGTCTCCAGAATTTACAGAGAATGGTGTGAAATGCAAAAAAATTCCAGTGTGCAGCAGTTCTGTGGGCGAAAACGCCTTGTTAATGAGAAAGGTCAAGAGGAGAATTGGCAGACTGGTTTAAGCTGACAGGAAGGCAACTCAAATAACCACGCGTTACAATAGTGGTGTTGAGGGGCTACGGAGGCAGAATTTCACAAACATACGCTCAGTGGCAATCATTATGAGGCAATAAAGTGCTCAGTGAGTGTAGAATGCTTTCAAGGAAATGGAGGAATACGCAATGGTGCTGGGTGAACTGAAGCAGACCTTTCAGAACACAGCAGTTTGACGGCAGGAGGGTTATCCAGGAGAGAACTTTTGATGTGAAGCAGGACAGGCATACCTCAGTGAATGCTGGTAATCAAGACAGAGGATTATTAACTTGTGCAGCATCTCACATTCCCACCCCATTCTCTATCTGCAAGTAAGTTAGTTTTATTATTAAGTGGCAGGACATTTGCTATAAACCACTTGTCCCAAACACACATTCCCCGGCAATTATCTGCAACTGTGAAACAGAAAGATTATAAAACGAGTGCCCTTTTAAAATTAAAAAAAAATATTTATCCCCAATCTCAAATAGGAGGATATATTTGATCAGATCATTTCAGATACAAGAGCATCATAAACAAAGTGCTGGACTTGACAACTCCTGTTCTCAATATTATTTATTTACTTTATCATTATTATTTGTACCATGTTTTCTTTTACACATTGGTCAGTCTTCATGTACAATTTTCATTGATTCTATTGTATTTCTTTGTTCTGTGAATGCCAGCAAGAAAATCAGTCTCAGGTGACATGTTGACTTTGATCTTGAGAGAGGGAGAGGCACACACTCACACTCAGTTTCGGGCTGAGAGCCTTCAACAGGACTGGAAAGGAAGGGGGCAGAAGCTGATAGGTAATAGGTGAAAGCAGAGGGGAGAGGATTTATTTTTCCTAGAGTGGGGGAGACTGAAGACAGATCTGGGAGAGGCAAGTTAGGGGTGGAATAGATAAGGGGCGATGGTAAAGATCTTTTCTCCAAGTGGAGCTCGATTTCAATGTTTAGAGAAGTTTGGAAAGGTATGTGGATTATAGGGGTATGGAGGACTATCGTCCCAGTTCAGGTCGATGGGATCGGGCAGTTTAAATGGTTCAGCATGGACTAGATGGGCCGAAGAGTCTGTTTCTGTGCTGTACTTTCTAATGACTATGTCTAACACAAGACAGAGGTGCCAGGCACAAAGTTTAGAACTGACCTGAGGGTGTTTCACACACAGAGCCTAGATAATATCTGTGAGGCGCAGCAGGAAATGGGTACTGTTAAGCTTTAAACCGTATTTAAATAATCACACAAATCACCAAGGCTATGAACCAAGTCTGGGTAAATGGAACTATATTGATAAATGCAGTGGAGCTGGAGGATTCGAGCAGATACTCGAATCTGGAGCAAAATACCATACACTGTTTGTGGAACTTGTGGTCAGGCAGCATCTATGGATGGAAATGTTTCAGGTTAAGAACTTTCACCTAGACTGATAGTGGATAGGTAGCCAGTATAGAGTGAGGGGAAGAGGCGGGGCAAGAACTGGCAGGTGATTGGTTCATCTGGCTGAAAGGGGTGATTGACAGGGGGAGAGAGAATAGTGATAGTCTCTGAGGTGACAGATAACAAAGGGCTGGAGATGATGTAATATAAGTGAAGGTGGGGCACAGAATCAAAAACAAGGGAGGCGAGTTGGAGAGATGGGACTGGGGGAGGAGTGTGTGGGTGATGGGCAGATAGAGTGGGCTGGAGGAGGGGAAGGAAGCCGGGTGCTGCAAGAGGAATTAGGTAGGTATTGAACAAAGGAAACACAGGAGACTGCAGTCTGAAACAACCAGAAAGACTGCAGGCTTGCAGTACAGTGGCCAGCATGGTCACGACGGGCCGAAGGTCCGTTTCTGCGCTGTGGGACTATAATTTATGACAATATGACCGTGATTGTTAATCCTCGTCCTGCCTTGGAAACTTGATTTAAACGGGGCATGAAATAAACGCTATTCATCGCCAAGAGATTCTGCCCCTTTAAGACAAAGTTGCCAGCACGCAAACGCATTAGCACGCTCTTTAATGTTAAAAGCGGTGCCAAGCGGCTTGCAAAGGGGAAAGCGGCGCAGGAGGTTATTAGCTCAATGCTGTAGACTTCCCGAATCGCAATGCGGTAAAATGCAATGATGTAATGCCGTCTCGGCTCATGAGAAACCGGCTTCAGTCCCACCTGTCCACCGCAGGCTGGGCTGCACCGACAGGCTCGCCAAGCAACACAGTCAAAAGCCCAACTGAGAAACCACTAAGGATAATTGCAAAAATTCTGTTTATCCAGCCTTGACGGTAATCAGAAAAGGATTATCGACTGTTTAGGGAGCCGTCGGCTGGCCAACCCGAGACGGCTTCCATCATTAAGGGACTTCACCACCTAGGGCACGCCCTCATTACTACCAGAGAAGAGCTACAGGATTTCTGAACGGTTAATGAAACTACGAATTCTACCCCACTATGTTTGCAATACTTATTTATACACACAGCTTGTACGTCTTGTACTGTAGAAAACTGTCTTAAAACAAATTTCACGACATAGGTCAGTGATAATAAACCTGATTCTGTCTCTTTGGTTAATCTATTCACTCACATTCCCGTTTATCCAGTCAATTCACAGCTGTAACCCGAAGCGAAACTTTATTTTTTAAAAAAAGAGCAATTCCAACTCTAGTCTTGGTACAGAAGTGAACAGTGACTTACTGGTATCTTGTTAGGATGCTGGTCCCGGATCTGCTGAACTTCTTTAACTCTGTCAGCTGCAGTACAGGAAAACAAGATGACCCGGTTGTCAAGACAGTAGATTTATTTAATAGAATCAAATTAGGTAACAGGGTTCAAGTACATGTATTTACCTTCATTTTCTTGTGAGTTTCCTCAATAAATCCATAATAGAATAACTATAGAATCAATGAACGACCGCACCAACTTGGGCGTTCCATCAGCGTGCAAAAGACAAATTGTGCAAATGCAAAATCTAATAATAATAATAAATAATTATAGTAAGAGGCAGTATTTCATGAACTTTTGCAAGGTACACCATTTGTTTGTAGATAACAAATGTCCACATCCTGAAACGGATTGCAAATACAGGTTTGAAAGTTTTGAGGGATATAGGCCAAACAAGGCCAGCTTAGATGAAAATCCTGATTGGCATGAAGCAAGCGATTGGGCCGAAGGGCCTGAGTGCGATACCACGTTTCCCTGGACAAAGGGGCGGATTGGAACACATTATCACCCGGTAGATGCAAGGATAAGGAGGCAACTATTGGTACCGAGGGTGGACCAGTGAGTCCCTAATAGGACTCACCATTCCTCCTTATTATTTATTATTATTATTATTATTTGCATAGCTTGTCTTCTTTTGCACGTCTTTGTGTGTAGTTTTTTTTTCTTATTGATTCCTTGACATTTCTTTGTTCTACTGTGAATGCCAGCAAGAAAATAAATCTCTGGGCAGCATACAGGAACTTTGAACTTTATGCGGTCCCCTCATCTGTGAAGGTAGTGGAAACCCAGGGTACCTGGACCCCGGGTGGGTCTGCAGACATTAGCAACTCAATTACACAGGATACACCCAAGAAACAGAAACCTGACTGCGAGTTACCCGGTCTCTCGTCACATTAAAACTCTCCCACCTTTTACAATGTTACATCAAATATTTAGTATAGACAGTAAAATACGAAGGTTTCAGTAGAGAAGAAAGAAATTCTAATCCGTTTATAATGATTAAGCGTTAGTTCGAGTCACACGAACACAGGATGCAGACAATACTTGGTTTGGCTCCGACTAAGAAAAGGCGATACGAAAATAATTTAATCGAATCACGATATTCCGGAAATTTAAAGGACTCAGTAACTAAAATCTGATGTTTTAAATTTCCACAACTTCGATCGTGCCCAAGAAGTTTCAGGAGCCAATATTTGAACGTACATAAGCAAACAAGACCCAGATCTCCATGAGAAAGGAGTTTGGGAAAAGGGCCTCTTGCGGGAATGGTTATAGCAAGTCCCGGTATTAACGCCAAACGCAGCATTGCACGCACCATCAAGAAAAATGGACGAAACGTATTTAAATAACAGTGCCTGTAGCCAATGTCAAGCCACTATATATATATTTCAGTCATTTATAACTAAATGTCAAAATATGTATCCATTACGTATTACGTCATTTGTCACGGCCTGACAAACTAGTCGACAGTTTTTGAAAATAATTTTTTAAAGTAAACCTAAAATGTTCATTATTCGAAACTGATTTGTCTTATAAATTATCATTATAACACACAATTGTGGCAAGAACAGAAATTACTTCTGAAACAGGAGCATTCAATAGGAAATAATAGCTGTGGTTATTGTTTAAATAAACTAAGTCCATCACTTTTAAGAGTTACAAAATGAACATTAAAATGCCCTAAATGTAAAAATTGCACATTACATATAAAGAACTGGTGCTCCGCCCCACCCCACTACCAAGTCGCTGGCAAAATATAATGTCGTTACGTTTTATTTTTAAAAGGAAAGGCAACATCTTAAAGCATTGTAGCTTGGATCAGCTGACAATATAGGACTCTTTAAAATTAAATTTCCGATTGGTGGTGGAAAGGAAACAGGAAAAAACACCTGCAGAGGTGCAGGAATTCTCTTTGTCCATATAAGAGATTTGTTTCTGTTTAAAAAAAGGCGACTTTACTGTAAAATGGCTTCCAAAGGACGGTAACAACAAGAAGAATACACAGTCCTTTTTTGTTTTGAAAGCGCTTGCCCGAGAATTGCTGTTAAGGTTTAGTTCGAGTCAGACTGATAGAGGTTGTATATCAATGCTGAAGGGTATAACTTGGGTTTTGTCTCCCATTGACAAGGAAGATAAAAGAAAGACAATCAAGATTTGTGTCAATTGTAATGCTAAGAGAGTTGGGCTTTGAATTTGTAATACATTGTCCCCAGGCAAGAGAGCGTCCTCTTTGTTTAAGCACGTTAGCGAAGGCTCCTTCTTCGCTCTGCCTGCGTCTGGCCGTTTGATAACACCCTCTCTCTCCTACCACATATTCGGCTAGGAATCTACCCTCTTAGCAGCTGTCTAAAAGAATCCACAGCGGCATCACTCTCCATATCCCAGACAGCTGAGAGGAGGTCAAAGGCAAATAAGCCCCGCGGAGGAAGGAGAGAGGGAGAGGGGGAGAGAAAACCACAAGCCAAGACTCCTTGCCAAGTATTTCATTTCTCGCTTTAATCCCTCCCGAAGATCCTTTATTTCGCCCATTTTTTCTCGCTGCCCCGCCGCCTCTACAGCTCGTCCACCTACCGTAGCTTCTCCTCTGTTTGAACGACTTGTCAGAAGGCATTTTCTAGGCTGGAGAATCCGAGGATGATGAACTGAAGCGGACGCTGCTCTTCCCGATGTGTCTAAACACAGGACGATGTAACAAACCGTATCACGTGAACACCTTGACGTCAACGCAGACACTAAAGGGGGAGGGCGCGGGAAGCAACAAGCGTGTTCGCCGATTTTTAATCGCTCACCGTAAAGGGAAAAGTGCCAAATCAAAACTTTTCTTTTACAAACAGTTGAACTGTATTCGAATAACATTCAGTTTCAAAGTTACTTAGTAACACCGTCAGAAAAGGTCTTAATATTTATGTATACTTCATCATCTCTACTATGCTTGCAGATTTCTGAACGGTCCATAAATACGACCTCGTCATACGTCTTATTTTAATAACGTTTATGTCTTCCCGCTGTAATGCTCCCGCGAAACAACAAATTTGAAGGCAGATGTCAAGTGATAAACCTGATTCTGATTCAGGAGTTGTCTGTTTGGATGGTCATGTTTACAAAAGGTCAGAAAATCTCTGTTTACAAGTCATGGACCTCAGATGTTAAGTTTCTGTCCACACTCTCCCTCCCCCCACTGTGCTGCCAGATCTGCTGTATATTTTCTGTTTTTATAGGAAATCTCTTCAGTCTATAAATGTTTTCGACTCAAGGTTATTTTAATGATTGTTTCACTGTAATTGGGTATATTTACTGAATTTTCTCAGCATCCAGCCCCTGCTTCAGTAGAGATGGTAATGCTACTAAATTAGGCGCCAAGGTAGCGTAGCGATTACCGCGACAATATGACAAGCTCAGGGCTAGTCCTGTCTATCCACAGTCCTCTAAACCACCGTGCTGGGCAAAGGAACGGTACAATTAGAATAGAGGGACCACTACTACTGTTTCAAAGATGGGAGTCCAATTCCACAGTCGTCTGTAAGAAGTATGTACGTGCTCCTCATGTGACCACGTGGGTTTTCTTCAGGGTGCTCCGGTTTCCTACTAAAAGACCAACATCTTAGTAGGTTAAAATTTTTTTTAAAAAACACAAAATGCTGGCAGAACTCAGCAGGCCAGACAGCATCTATGGGAGGAGGTAGTGACGACGTTTCGGGCCGAAACCCTTCATCAGGAGTGAGTAACATGGGATGGTCGAAGTGGGGGGGGAGATAAGAAGTGGGGGGGGAGATAAGAAGTGGGGGGGGAGATAAGAAGTGGGGGGGAGATAAGAAGTGGGCGGGGGGATAAGAAGTGGGCGGGGGGATAAGAAGTGGGCGGGGGGATAAGAAGTGGGCGGGGGGATAAGAAGTGGGCGGGGATAAGAAGTGGGCGGGGATAAGAAGTGGGCGGGGATAAGAAGGGGGCGGGGATAAGAAGGGGGGGGATAAGAAGGGGGGGATAAAAAGTGGGGGGGATAAAGTAGAGAGCTGGGAAGTGATAGGCTGGAGGGAAATGGGCTAGGGGAAGGTGGAGAATTATGAGAAATAAGAGAAAGAAAGGTAGGGCTGGGAGGAGAGATTATAGTGAGGGGGGGAAGAGAAAGAGAACCAGACTAAAATAATAGATAGAGGTAAGGGTGGGGGACAGGGGTATCAATGGGGGTCAGTGTTGTGATGGAAATTAACTGTGCCTGTCCAAGAGGCTGTTAAATACCCCTAATGTTTTAGCCTCCACCGTCATCCCTGGCAAGTCATTCCAGGCAGTCGCAACTCTGTAAAAAACTTACCCCTGATGTCTCCCCTAAACTTCCCTCCCTTAATTTTGTACATATGCCCTCTGGTGTTTGCTATTGGTGTCCTGGGAAGCAGGTACTGACTATCCTCCCTATCTATTCCTCTCATAATCTTGTAGACCTCCATCAAGTCCCCTCTCATTCTTCTATGCTCCAAAGAGAAAAGTCCCAGCTCTGCTAACCTTGCTTAGACCCATGAGGCCAATTAACCTACTAACCCGTGAGTCTCTGGAATGTGGGCTCGGCTCGGGCTTCATCAGTAATGCATTGAGGCTGATCAACAACCCCCACACCACTGCACCCAGGAAAACCACTCCTCCCCCGTCCTGAAGAAGGGTCTCAGCCCAAAACATCGAACCCTCCCCATAGATGCTGCCCGACCCGCTGAGTTCCTCCAGCATTTTGTGTGTTACTCTGTCACAACCCCTCAGTTGTGGACTCCCTTAAAGGGTCTCCTGTAAACATTAATGGTTCATTTTTACCACAGACACAGCCTGACCCACTGAATACTTCATAGAACATTACAGCACAGTACAGCCCCTTCAGCCCATAATGTTGAACCAGCCTTACAACCTATTCCAAGATCAATCTAACACTCCCACACCACATAACCCTCCATTTTTCTATCATCCATGTGCCCATCTTAGAGTTTCTTAAATGTCCCTAATGTGCCTGTGTTGTGAGTCTCAACAGTAGAGGCCCAAACACACACAGTTTTAATAATAAGGAATTTATTTACAAGGGGAAGTCGGGTCAACACAAGCAACTACAATACACAGGAAACACTGTGGGGACAGGGTATGGTTACACAAAGAACAAGGGAAAAGCACTACGACAGCTATCCCCCTTGACCTTGGATAGCTGAGGCTCCCTTACCAGGACAAACGATAGACCTTCCCAAACATAAATCAATGCACTTACCTCCAATGAGGTGGTCTGTAAGAGAGGCCGATCCAGGGACAAGTCTCACCTTTCATAGCATGGGGCTGGGCGAGATAATCCAATTAAGGTGACCAATAATTTAGGTGTGCATTGATTAGCTGGGAGGGACCAAATGTTGATTTGCATGTGGTGTGTCCTCCGACCAGCCAGGTGGCAGTGCATCTGTCACGTGGCCGGTATCTCTGGATACAGTCAGTGAGTTGGATGTTCATGCCGGCAGGAAGGAGGCTACCTAGGTGGGAGATAAGGCATTAATTGGTCATTGTAAATTAGACTAGTGTCAAATCATTGGGCCAGAAGGGTCTGTCCTACACTGTATCTCTTAAAAAAAATGAACGTTATGATCAAATGAATTTGATAGTATTAGTCCATTAGTCTAGCTGGACATGCATCCAGATACAGTGAAAAACTTGTCTTGTATTTTGTTCATACAGATCAAATCATTACACCGTACATTGAGGTGGAATAAGTTAAGACAATAACAATGCGGAATAGAGTGTAACAGCTGCAGATAAAGTGCAGTACAGATAAATGATAAAGATAGTAAGGTCAAGATTCCAACAGTTCTGAGAAAATGAATCTCGGTTGTACATGGTGACATATACTGTATATACTTTGATAACAAATTTACTTTGAACGTTTAACTTTGATTTTATTGTACGCAGAGAAAGTGTTCTGGTAAAGACTTTTGTGGGGGTGACCAAAACTGAGGGAATGTATTTAAAGACAGTCACAGATAATTCAGGAAAATCTTTTTTATCCTCAGAGCAGTTAGAATGTGGGACAGAGGCTTTATAAGGCATTGGTCAGACTGCACCTGAAGTATTGGGAGCAGTTTTGGGCCCCTTATGTGCTGACTTCGAAGAGGGTCCAGAGGAGGTTCACAAGGATGATCCTGGAAACGAAAGGGCATTTGATGGTTCTGGGCCTGTACTCAGCTGGAGTTTAGAAGAATGAGGCGGGGATTTCATTGAAATCTATCAAATATTGAAAGATCATTTCATCGTATGGGTACGTTGAGGTATTGCAAGAGAAAAACAATAACAGAATGCAGCATTATGTCCTCCAGTTACTGAAGGCAGGCATTAAGGTGCAAGAATATTGAAATGTGGATAGAGTGCATATGGAGAGGATGTTTCCTGTCGTAGGGAGTCTAGGACCAGAGGGCACAGCCTCATAATACAAGGACTTCTCTTTAGAACAGAGATGTGGAAGAATTTATTTAGCCAGAAAGTGGTTGATGCACCATCAATAACTCACTCTGAGACGTAAGGCGAGATATCGGCTTTTATTGACTGGAAGAAGGAACAAGCAGTGAGTGACCACCATACTACATCCTGGAGACTGAGAGGCCGGGCTCAGACCTCCATCACCTTTATACCGGGGTCTGTGGGAGGAGCCACAGGAGCAGTCAGCAGGGGGCGTGTCCAGACAGATATATGTAGTTCACCACAGTGGTGAAGCTATGGAATTTGCTGTCACAGGTGGCTGTGGAGGCCAAGTCTTTGGGCGTATTTAAAGCAGAACTTGGTAGTCAGAGTGTTAAAATTACAGGGAGAAGGCAGAAGAATGGGGTTGGGGAGAGGGGATAATGAATCGGCCATGATGGAGTGGTGAAGCACACTCGATGGGCTGAATGGCCTAATTCTGTTCCTATTGCCTTACCACAGGGTTGATGGCTAACACACAGTATGGAAGCATTTAAGGGCCTCTAAGTAGACATACAAGGGAGGAGGTACTGAAGGAGAGTGGGAGGAAATTAAGGTGGAATAGAAACAGTGTCATGGATCACTTTGGTTCAGTGGAGTACTTCTATGCTTTCTGTGTAATTCCATACTATTTTACTTTCCAGTACCTCCCTTCGGCCAGTGCAGAGCTTTGGAGGGCTGTGGTTAGATGGGACTAGCACACTGGGCAACAGAGCTGACATGGACAAGTTGGGCTGAAGTGCCTGCTTCCATGTTGTTGTAGTAATGTGACCACTCGAGTCGAGTTTGATATTCTCCGAAGAGGTTGTGACCACTCGAGTTGAGTTTGATATTCTCCAAAGAGGTTGTGACCACTCGAGTCGAGTTTGATATTCTCCAAAGAGGTTGTGAACACTCGAGTTGAGTTTGATATTCTCCAAAGAGGTTGTGACCACTCGAGTCGAGTTTGATATTCTCCAAAGAGGTTGTGAACATTCGAGTTGAGTTTGATATTCTCCAAAGAGGTTGTGACCACTCGAGTCGAGTTTGATATTCTCCGAAGAGGTTGTGAACACTCGAGTTGAGTTTGATATTCTCCGAAGAGGTTGTGAACACTCGAGTTGAGTTTGATATTCTCCAAAGAGGTTGTGACCACTCGAGTCGAGTTTGATATTCTCCAAAGAGGTTGTGACCACTCGAGTCGAGTTTGATATTCTCCAAAGAGGTTGTGACCACTCGAGTCGAGTTTGATATTCTCCAAAGAGGTTGTGACCACTCGAGTCGAGTTTGATATTCTCCAAAGAGGTTGTGACCACTCGAGTCGAGTTTGATATTCTCCGAAGAGGTTGTGACCACTCGAGTCGAGTTTGATATTCTCCGAAGAGGTTGTGACCACTCGAGTCGAGTTTGATATTCTCCAAAGAGGTTGTGACCACTCGAGTCGAGTTTGATATTCTCCAAAGAGGTTGTGACCACTCGAGTCGAGTTTGATATTCTCCGAAGAGGTTGTGACCACTCGAGTCGAGTTTGATATTCTCCGAAGAGGTTGTGAACACTCGAGTCGAGTTTGATATTCTCCGAAGAGGTTGTGACCACTCGAGTCGAGTTTGATATTCTCCAAAGAGGTTGTGACCACTCGAGTCGAGTTTGATATTCTCCAAAGAGGTTGTGACCACTCGAGTCGAGTTTGATATTCTCCGAAGAGGTTGTGACCACTCGAGTCGAGTTTGATATTCTCCGAAGAGGTTGTGAACACTCGAGTTGAGTTTGATATTCTCTGAAGAGGTTGTGAACACTCGAGTTGAGTTTGATATTCTCCAAAGAGGTTGTGAACACTCGAGTTGAGTTTGATATTCTCCGAAGAGGTTGTGAACACTCGAGTTGAGTTTGATATTCTCCGAAGAGGTTGTGAACACTCGAGTTGAGTTTGATATTCTCTGAAGAGGTTGTGAACACTCGAGTTGAGTTTGATATTCTCCGAAGAGGTTGTGAACACTCGAGTCGAGTTTGATATTCTCCGAAGAGGTTGTGACCACTCGAGTCGAGTTTGATATTCTCCGAAGAGGTTGTGAACACTCGAGTTGAGTTTGATATTCTCTGAAGAGGTTGTGAACACTCGAGTTGAGTTTGATATTCTCCGAAGAGGTTGTGAACACTCGAGTTGAGTTTGATATTCTCTGAAGAGGTTGTGAACACTCGAGTTGAGTTTGATATTCTCTGAAGAGGTTGTGAACACTCGAGTTGAGTTTGATATTCTCCGAAGAGGTTGTGAACACTCGAATTGAGTTTGATATTCTCCGAAGAGGTTGTGAACTCTCGAGTTGAGTTTGATATTCTCCGAAGAGGTTGTGAACACTCGAATTGAGTTTGATATTCTCCGAAGAGGTTGTGAACTCTCGAGTTGAGTTTGATATTCTCCGAAGAGGTTGTGAACACTCGAGTTGAGTTTGATATTCTCCGAAGAGGTTGTGAACACTCGAGTTGAGTTTGATATTCTCTGAAGAGGTTGTGAACACTCGAGTTGAGTTTGATATTCTCCGAAGAGGTTGTGAACATTCGAGTTGAGTTTGATATTCTCCGAAGAGGTTGTGAACATTCGAGTTGAGTTTGATATTCTCTGAAGAGGTTGTGAACACTCGAGTTGAGTTTGATATTCTCCGAAGAGGTTGTGAACATTCGAGTTGAGTTTGATATTCTCTGAAGAGGTTGTGAACATTCGAGTTGAGTTTGATATTCTCTGAAGAGGTTGTGAACACTCGAGTTGAGTTTGATATTCTCCGAAGAGGTTGTGAACACTCGAGTTGAGTTTGATATTCTCCAAAGAGGTTGTGAACACTCGAATTGAGTTTGATATTCTCTGAAGAGGTTGTGAACACTCGAGTTGAGTTTGATATTCTCTGAAGAGGTTGTGAACACTCGAGTTGAGTTTGATATTCTCCAAAGAGGTTGTGAACACTCGAGTTGAGTTTGATATTCTCTGAAGAGGTTGTGAACTCTCGAGTTGAGTTTGATATTCTCCGAAGAGATATCGGTGGCTCCTCAGGTGGTTGTAGAGAGCGATCTGGGATCCGTATACTCTGCCCTTAATGGAGAATGTCTGTGTGTGACTTTGTATACCACGGGGAGGGTGATGCATCAGCAGCCTCTGCACGGTCATTAACAGATTGGAGTCATGGAATGCAAGGCGACTGGGGACTTTCACTGCTGCAGCCTTCCTCCACCTTCACTGCCATTTAGATGTGCCATCATCTTCCACCATTGAGGTCTCGGTTGGATCTCTCTTTCTCTGGAACTTTACCACCATGGGTGACCCTACCAGGAGCTAAGGTCCTGATGGCATCTCTCTTGGGATCTCAGGAGCTCACTAGCTTCTACACCATGGCAAGCTGATAATCCTTGGAGAAGTTCCATGCTGTAAGACTCTGTGACTATGGCACAGACTGTACTGCAAGGCCTATTATCAATCAGAATTTTTGCAGATCACTTAAATTGGTTTATTGTTGTCACATACCAAGGTACAGCAAAAAATGTTTGGGGTGCCATTCATACAGATCTTTTCATCACATTGAGACAGTACAAGGGAAAACAATAACAGAATGCAGAATTAGGTACTACTGATACAAAGAAAGTGCAGTAAGGGGCAAGACAATAACAAGGTAGATCGTGAAGTCATGTGTCCACCTATCCTGGAAAGCTACATGCATAGGGAAGGTGGGGTGGTATATGGGGAAATGGGAGTATGCTTACAGGGGTATATTGGTCGGCGTTCACCATTTGGCAGAAGAGCCTGTTCCCATGCCATATGACTGTATGATCTGGGAATCAGAACTCACTCTTGGGAGCCATAGCCTTCACACCTTCTTTAAGACTCCATATTGTATCAGTATGTTGCTACTCAGCATATAATTTGGATTATGAACAGTATTGATGCAACACACGTTCATTATGTGAAGACATCTATTCATCACCATCTTTATGTGCCGTGTCGTAAGACAAGACCATGATTGTTCTTGGCAAACTTTTCTACAAAAGTTCATTGCCTTTGCCTTCTTCCGAGCAGTGTCTTTACAAGATGGGTGACCCCGGATGTTATCAATACTCTTCAGAGATTGTCTGCCTGGGGTCAGTGGTCACAGAACCGGGATTTGTGATCTGCACCAGCTGCTCGTATGACCATCCACCACCTGCTCCTGTGGCTTCACATGACCCTGATCAGGGTGGGGATGAGCAGGGGCTACACCTGCCCGAGGGTGACCTGCAGGCTAGCGGAGGGTAGGAGCATCTTACACCTCCTTTGGTAGAGATATACCCCCACCCTGCCACCCTGTCTGCACTATATCACTCAAAATTATTTATGCCCCTATCAAATCTCCCCTCACTCTCCTACTCTTCAGGGAATAAATTCCTAAACTATTCAACCATGCTCACCCAGAAAACAAGTCTCACCCATCATCTGCCAGCCTGTACTCCTCCCTCTCCCCCTCCTTTTCAGTCCTCACTACAGGAAGGATGTGGAAACCATAGAAAGGGTGCAGAGGAGATTTGCAAGGATGTTACCTGGATTGGAAGCATGCCTTATGAGAATAGGTTGAGTGAACTCAGCCTTTTTTCCTTGGAGTGACAGAGGATGAGAGGTGACCTGATAGAGGTGTATAAGATGATAAGAGGCATTGATCATGTGGATAGTCAGAGGCTTTTTCCCAGGGCTGAAATGGCTAGCACGAGAGGGCACAGTTTTAAGGTGCTTGGAAGTAGGTACAGAGGGGATGTCAGGGGTAAGTTCTTACACAGAGAATGGTGAGTGCTTGGAATGGGCTGCCAGTGGCGGTGGTACAGGCGGATACAATAGGGTCTTTTAAGAGATCCCTGGATAGGTACGTGGAGCTCAGAAAAATTGAGAGCTATGGGTAACCCGAGGTAATTTCTAAGGTAAGGACATGTTCAGCACAGCTTTGTGGACCGAAGGGCCTGTATTGTGCTGTAGGGTTTCTATGTTTCCCTGTGACTCAGGTCCTCAAGTCCCTCCAGGTTTACAATAGTGAGTTACACAGAAATAGATTTGGCTCATTGTTTGTAAACGAGGCAGAGACAGATCATTGATCCTTGTGGTCGGTTAGTACCAGCTTTCACTGCAGGCAAGGCGTTTTTAATACAAAGTTACATTATGAATGGAGCAGAAAAGATGAATGTCTTTCCCCCCCCGGGTATGGAGGTCTAAAACTGGATGGCGTAGGTTTATGGTGAGAGGAGAAAATTTTTCACACAGAAGATGGTGGGTATGTGGGAAGTGTGGAGGTGGGTACCATTGTACTGTTTAAAAGACAGTTAGGCAGATACATGGATAGGAAAGGTTTAGAATGGATATCAAAGTCAAAGTAAATTTATTATCAAAGTACATGTATATCACTTTATACAACCCTGAGATCCATTTTTATTTTCCTGCGGCTATACTCAGCAAATCTATCGAACAGTAACTACAACAAAATCAATGAAAGATCAGCCCTAGAGCAGAAGACAACAAACTGCAAATTCAAATGTAAATAAATAGCAATAAATAACAATAACAAGTCCTTAAAGTGAGATGATTGGTGTGGGTACATCTCAATGGATGGGCAATTATTCCCTTTTGTTCAAGAGCCTGATGGCTGAGCAGTAGTAACTATTTTTGAACCTGGAGGTGTGAGCCCTGAGCTTCTTGTACCTACCTGATGCAGCAGCAAGAAGAGAGTGTGGTCTGGGTGGCTGAATGGTTGGGAGGACTCTGCCTGTGATGTACTGGGCCAATTCCACTTCCTTTTCTAGGATTTTCCATTCAAAGGCATTGGTGTTTCCATACCATGCTGTGACACAGCCAGTCAATACTCACTCCACTACACATCTGCAGACTCCTAAGGAATTAGAGGCACTGGTGATGAAACCTATCTGCTCCAATTTGCTTACCAGAGCAACAGGTCTACAGCAGACGCCTACTCATTGGCTTTTCACTCAACTCTACATGGGCCAAATGCAAGCAAGTAGGACTAGTTCAGATAGACATCTTGGTCAGAATGGGCATGTTGTGGCTGAAGGGCAGTTTCCATGCTGTTAAACTCTAACCCTACATTTAAAATAAAACATTTTTTTTCAGGCAGTGTCTTGCTGCTTGATTTCTTTGCAATATACACAAGGAATAGCTAGCTTCATGGCAGGGTTCCAGATAAAGTGAGGTAACTTCATTACAGCAACAAGCACAAAATACTGGAGCAACTCAGCAGGTCAGGCAGCATCTACGGAAAGGAATGAACAGTCGACGTTTCGGGCCGAGACCCTTCATCAGGAATGAAAAGCAAGGGGAGAGGGAGGAGTACAGGCTGGCAGATGATAGGTGAGACTTGTTTTCTAGGTAAGCAAGGTGGCATCCATCACTGACCTTCACCATCCTGCACCTGACCTCTTGTCATTACTACCATCAGGGTGGAGGTGCAGGAGTCGGAAGACACACGCAATGTTTTAGGAGCAGCTTCTTCCCCTCCACCATCAGATTTCTAAACAGTCCACGAACCCAAGAACTCTACCTCACTATTTTGCTTTCCTTGTGCACTTTTTAAAATATTCTCTTAGTAATTAATGCGTTGCACACAGTACAGTACTGCTGCCACAAAACAACAGATCTCACAGTGTATATCAGTGATAATAAACCTGATTCTGGAGTGAGAATGCACAGTTCACCATGGCTAATGGGATAGTTAGTTACAGAGCTGACTATAGAATATCATCAATAAGAGTGCTGCCATCGATAGCGAGCTGATAATGAGGTAATCAACAATAGAACAATTGATTGGTAATGACATTGCAGTAGCATCACTGGTTACGGAGTGGCTATTGGAAGAGTGTTATTGATTGGGGAATAGCAATTTATGGACCATCAACTGGTAATGGGGTAGTTAGTGATAGAGCACCATTATTAATGGAGTCATAAAGCACTGCAGCACACAGAGGACTATCCTTCGGCCCATCTAGTCCATGGTGAACTGTTCTGCCTAGTCTCAACATGTGCCTAGACCATGGTGTTCTGTACCCCTTCCGTCCATGTAACCATCCAATTTTCTCTTAAATGGTCTCATTAAAACCGGCATCCACCCTTTCCACTGGCAGCTCATTCCACACTCTCATCGCCTTCTAAGTAAAGAGGTTCCCCCTCAGGTTTCCCTTAAACCTTTCACCCTTTACCCATGACCTTGAGGCATAGTCCCACCCAACCTCGGTGGAAAAAGCCTGCTTGCATTTACCTTATCTCTACCCTCATAATTTTGCATACCTCTATCAAACCTCCCGTACACTCCAGGGAATAAAGCCCAGACCTATTCAACCTTTCCCTATAACTTAGATCCCCAAATCCCAGCAACATTCTTGTAAATTTTTTCTGTATTCTTTCAGTTTTATTATCTTTCTTGGAGGTAAGTGACCTACCTACATTTATTATGGTATAACATATGCATAAGACTGTTTATTTATTGTTATATTTATCTATCTACTTAATTAGTTATTTATGTATCTTTCTATGTGTTTGCTTGTTTATTTACCCACAGTTATTTTATTTATTTATAGAGCTACAACACAGAACAGGCTCTTCCAACCCTCCGAGCCAAGCCACTCAGCAACCCCTGATTTAATCTTAGCCTAATCACGGGACAATTTACAATGACCAATTAACCTACCAATCGGTATGTCTTTGGTCTGTGGGAGGAAACTGAAGCGGTCATGGGGAGAACGAACAAACTCCCGATGGACTGCAGTGGGAGTTGGAATGTTCAAGGTAAATTCATCATCGAAGCACATATACAGTATGTCATCATATACAACCCTGAGATTCATTTAGAAGTACAGACAGACATACTTTATTGATCCCGAGAGAAATTGGGTTTCGTTACAGCCGCACCAACCAAGAATAGTGTAGAAATATAGCAATATAAAACCATAAATAATTAAATAGTAATAAGTAAATAATGCCTAGTGGAATTTAGTCCAGGGCCAGCCTATTGGCTCAGGGTGTTGTACGTAGCCTGCAGAACATCGCTGTGGCTCACCAGTGCCATGTTGCATCTAAAGTATATACACTGTAGAATGGGTGTGGGTAGATATGACACACTATTGTAATGGATTGGTCACTGGCAGAGCAACACCAGGAATGGAATGTCTGGGAATGGGCTGGTTAATTATAGACAAATAATGTGAATTGGGTGACGACTTAAACACACTGCTAAACCAACATAATATACGATCAATCATCAGCTAAAAATAGTATGAAAGGTGAGAGAGAAAAGAAACATCTTACAACAAAAAATATGAAACAAAATAATATGTGTGATGCACAACGTATTTAATGTTTTGAATTTCACATTTAATATCTTGATTGTTGACATTTACTGGGAGTGCTGTATACAAAGAGCCTGGAGCATTGTGGAAGATCCCGTTCAAACATCCCACTATCTCTTTGACTCACTACCATCGGAAAGGAGGTACAGGAGCATCAGGACTAGGACTGCCAGACTGGTGATAGCTTCTTCCCCGAGGCTGTGAGACAAGTGAATACCCTGCCCCCACTGAGGTCTCATCCCCAGACAGTGAGCTGCTTATTGTTTACCTGTACTGCATACTTCACGTGCATTCTGAATTATATTTTGTTAACCTACTTGTGGTAATATTTTGTTTTACGTGCTGTGTGTGATATATGTTTTGTGGGTGCACCGTTTGGTCTGGAGGAACATTGTTTCGTTTGGTTGTACGTATGTACAGTCAGATGACAATAAACTTTTACTTGTCTTGACTTGACTTAGTATTGCATCTTGTTATTTCAAAGAACTTTAAAGTACAGTACTGTGCAAAAGTTTTAAGGCACATATACCTATATGGTTAGGGGGCCTAAGACTTTTACACAGTGCTATATTTATCAATGTGGAGTGGAGAGCAAATTGGTAATTCTGGCAGGAGCAAAGGCTGTTGAGAATGGTGAGGGTGAAGTGCCGTGGGAGGGGTGTGGGACAGGTGGCAGAGAGGGAGTACCTGGGGGCAGGGGGTGGTGCGGGTGCAGACACACGCAGCCCTGAGACACCAGGTGAGGTCATGTGATTCAGAACACTTGGTTTATTGATCATTACAGAATATCTCTCTAGTACTTCCCATTCCCTCCCCCCTTCCTTTTCCTTTTCCCACTCCGATTCCCCTTTCCATCCTGTCTCCTTCCCACTCTCAGTCCACAACAGAGAGCCATATCAGAATCAGGTTTATCATCACTCACAGACATCATGAAATTGTTTTTTTCTGCAGTAGCAGTACAATGCAATATATAAAATTAATACAGTACTGTGCTCAAGTCTTAGACACCCTAGCTACCATAATGTGCTTTTGCACAGTAATGTACTTCCTAGATTAAATTTTGCTCGCAGTAGAATGACATCAGCACTCACCGTAGAGGCCATGGTTTAAAAGCTACGTTAATTGATCTGTTTGCTTCATCCCACTAAATAACAGAGTCCGGTGGCAAACCACTTGCACCAAGTCATAGTGCGCTCTGGTAGATCGAACGATGGAATCTTAAGAAAGAGATTAGAAAAGCTAAAAGAAGATACGAGGTTGGTTTGGCAAATAAGGTGAAAGTAAATCCGAAAGGTTTCTACAGTTATATTAAAAGCAAGAGGATAGTGAGGGATAAAATTGGTCCCTTAGAGAATCAGGGTGGTCAGCTATGTGTGGAGCCGAGGGAGATGGGAGAGATTTTGAACGATTTCTTCTCTTCGGTATTCACTAAGGAGAAGGATATTGAATTGTGTAAGGTGTGGGAAACAAGTAAGGAAGTTATGGAACCTATGACAATTAAAGAGGTGGAAGTACTGGCGCTTTTAAGAAATTTAAAAGTGGATAAATCTCCGGGTCCTGACAGGATATTCCCCAGGACCTTGAGGGAAGTTTGTGTAGAGATAGCAGGAGCTCTGACGGAGATCTTTCAGATGTCATTAGAAACGGGGATTGTGCCGGAGGATTGGCATATTGCTCATGTGGTTCCATTGTTTAAAAAAGGTTCTAGAAGTAAGCCTAGCAATTATAGACCTGTCAGTTTGACATCAGTGGTGGGTAAATTAATGGAAAGTATTCTTAGAGATAGTATTTATAATTATCTGAATAGACAGGATCTGATTAGGAGTAGCCAGCATGGATTTGTGCGTGGAAGGTCATGTTTAACAAACCTTATTGAATTTTTTGAAGAAGTTACGAGGAATGTTGACGAGGGTAAGGCAGTGGATGTAGACTATATGGACTTCAGCAAGGCCTTTGACAAAGTTCCACATGGAAGGTTAGTTAAGAAGGTTCAGTCGTTAGGTATTAATGCTGGAGTAATAAAATGGATTCAACAGTGGCTAGATGGGAGATGCCAGAGAGTAGTGGTGGATAATTGTTTATCGGGATGGAGGCCGGTGACTAGTGGGGTGCCTCAGGGATTTGTTTTAGGCCCAATGTTGTTTGTAATATACATAAATGATCTGGATGATGGGGTGGTAAATTGGATTAATAAGTATGCCGATGATACTAAGGTAGGAGGTGTTGTGGATAATGAGGTGGGTTTTCAAAGCTTGCAGGGAGATTTATGCCAGTTAGAAGAATGGGCTGAGCGTTGGCAGATGGAGTTTAATGCTGAGAAGTGTGAGGTTCTACATTTTGGCAGGAATAATCCAAGTAGAACATACAGGGTAAATGGTAGGGCATTGAGGAATGCAGTGGAACAGAGAGATCTAAGAATAACAGTGCATAGTTCCCTGAACGTGGAGTCTCATGTAGATAGGGTGGTGAAGAAGGCTTTTGGAACGCTGGCCTTTATAAATCAGAGCATTGAGTACAGAAGTTGGGGTGTAATGTTAAAATTTGGAATATTGTGTACAGTTCTGGTCACCGAATTATAGGAAAGATATCAATAAATTAGAGAGAGTGCAGAGACAATTTACTAGGATGTTACCTGGGTTTCAGCACTTAAGTTACAGAGAAAGGCTGAACAAGTTAGGTCTCTATTCATTGGAGCGTAGAAGGTTGAGGGGGGATTTGATCGAGGTATTTAACATTTTGAGAGGGATAGATAGAGTTGACGTGAATAGGCTGTTTCCATTGAGAGTAGGGGAGATTCAAACGAGAGGACATGATTTGAGAGTTAGGGGGCAGAAGTTTAAGGGAAACACGAGGGGGTATTTCTTTACTCAGAGGGTGATAGCTGTGTGGAATGAGCTTCCTGTAGAAGTAGTAGAGGCCAGTTCAGTTGTGTCATTTAAGGTAAAATTGGATAGGTATATGGACAGGAAAGGAGTGGAGAGTTATGGGCTGAGTGCGGGTAGGTGGGACTAGGTGAGATTAAGAGTTCGGCACGGACAAGGGGTGTGTGTTCCGTGCTGTGATTGTTAAATGGTTATATATGGTTATAAAACAGAGAATGCTCTATATATAGATAGGAGTGTTGAGAGCACTTTCCTTTTTTTATGGCAGATGTTTGGCTCCTCCAGATTTTTAATGATCATTTACTTGAGATTGATGAGCTTAATAGTGACCTTGGAAGAGCCTAATGCATTATGTTGAAGAATTGAGGTGAGATATAAAGGTGGCTTTTAAGTTAACTTCATATTTCTGCGCCAAGCTTCATTTATATTTTGCTTCACCTCTAACTCTGTCTGAAATTTTGAATCATATTAGCACTAAACTGAATTAAGTATAATGGAGCACAAGAATATTTTGTATCTTCCATTGGCATGATTGCGTAGCAGTTAGCATGACGCAATTACAGAGCCTGTGACCGGGTTCAATTCCTGCCGCTATCTGTAAGGAGTTTGTACATTCTCCCTGTGACCATGTGGCTTTCCTCCAGCTGCTCCAGATCCCTCCAAATACTTATGCATTAGTAGTTTACATGGGTCTAATTGGGTGGCATGAGCTCGATGGGCTGAAGGGCCTGTTACAGCGCTGTACTTCCAGTTAGCTGATAAACAGGATCATGCTGTGTGGAATGAGAAGTCTGCAAACAAGGTGCCCCTTGAGAACCCCTGCCAGGGAGTTCATGCCCTTGGGATAAAGGAAAATAAATACAAAATGGACAACTCTTAGACCGGAAACAAGAGAAAATCTGCAGAAGCTGGAAATCCTAACAACAGACACAAAATGCTAGAAGAACTCAGCAGGCCAGGCAGCATCTATGGAAAAAGGTAAACAGTTGATCCTTCGGCAGGACTGGGGTATTCTTAGATAAATATTTCTTTGCTCATCTCTTCCTCACTGACAATCGACACAGGTGCACCTCAAGTATGTATGCTTAGCCCATTGCTCTACTCTCTCTACACTCTACACCAGGCACAGATACTATAAAGCAACTGTACTATAAGCAACTATAAATTCCTTGATGACACAACTATTGTCAGGGTTTCAGATGGTGATGAGGAGGCGTACTGGAGTGAGAGACATCACCTGCTTGAGTGCTATTGTCACAGCAACAACCTTGCACTCAACGTCAGTGAGGCCAAGGATTTGACTGTGGACCTCAGGTAGGGGGAGTTGGGAATACACCTGCTCTTCCTGAGGGGTCAGCAGCTTGCAAGTTCCTGGGCGTCGACACAACTAAGGATCTATCCTGGGCTCATTACATTGATGTGATCAGAATCAGAACCAGGTTGGAAAAATAAATACTGAGGTAGTTTTCATGGGTTCAACGTCTGTTCAGAAATCTGATTGCAGAAGGGAAGAAGCTGTTCCTGAAACATTGTGTGTGTGTGTCTTCAGGCTCCTTTACCTCCTCCTTGATGATAGCAATGAGAAGAGGGCATGTTCTAAGTGATGGAGGTCCTTAATGATGGATGCCCCTTTTTGGGGCATTGTCTTTTGAAGGTGTCCTTGATGCTGGGGAGGCTAGTGCCCATGATGGAGCTGTCAGAGTTTGCAACTTCCTGCAGCTTTTTCTGATCCTGTGCTGTGGCTCTTCCATTTGAGATGGTGATGCAGCCAGTTAGAACCATCTCAATGGGACATCTGTAGAAATCTGCGAGTGTCTTTGATGGCACACCAAATCTCCTCAAACTCCTGAGGAAATATAGCCGCCGTCATGCCTTCTTGATAATTGCATCAATATGTTGGTCCTAGGATTGACCCTCAGAAATATCGACAGCCAGAAACTTGAAACTTCTGATCCCTTGATGAGGACTGGTGCGTATTCCCTCATCCTACTTTTACTGAAGTCCACAATCAATTCGTTGGTCTTTCTGACACTGAGTATAAGGTTGTTGCTGTGACCCATCCCAATCAACTGATCTGTCTCATTCCTGTACGTCTCCTTATCATCATCTGAAGTTCTGCCAACAATAGTTGAGCCATTGGTAAATTTATTGATGATATTTGAGTTGTGCCTAGCCATATGGGCACAGAGAGAGTAGAGCAGTGCTGATTGTCAGTGAGGAGGAGATGTTATGCTAGATATCCTACTTTATTAGGGGTTTGGGCAGATTTGGTATGTCACCAAAGACTCTTACAAATGACTATAAATGTACCATGGAGTGTTGCTTCACATTCTGGCATACAACCTCCAATATATAGGATCATGAGATACTGCAGAGAGTTATAGACTAAGCCAGTTCCATCACAATCAAAACCCTGCCCGTCACTGAGTCAATAAGGCAGCATCCATCATTAAGGTCCTTCATCGCCTGAGAAATGTCCTCTTTTCATTACTGCCATTGGGGAGGAGGTTTAGTGGCCATTTAAGCTATCAACCCACCAGTCTTTGGGATATGACCATATGATATAGGAGCAGAATTAGCTAATTGGCCCATTGAGTCTGCTCCGCTATTCAATAATGGCTGAGTTTTTTTCTTCCCTGTAACCCTTAATGACCCGCACCCCTTGCCAAACAAGAACCTATCAGTCTCTGCTTTGAATATACTCAACTGCCCTCTGTGGCAGCAAATTCCACAGATTCACCATCCGCTGGATTTAGGAATTCCTCCTCAACTCCATTCTAAAGGGATGTCCCTTTGATATGGAGCTGGTTGCAATAAAATCGTCTGTATTACATCATAGCGGCCTGTAGTTACTGTCAGCTCCATCACAGGTACTTCCCTCTCTACCCTCGAGCACATCTTCCAGAGGCATCATGAAGGACACTTGCCATCCAGGATATGTCCTCCATTCCACACTACCATGAGCAAGGAGGTACAGGAGCCTGAAGATACACCCTCAACCATGGTAGTGTAACAGTTAGCGCAACGTTGTCACAGCTTGGGGCGTCAGAGTTCAGAGTCCAATTCCGGCATCGTCTTTAAGGAAAGTTTGAGGGTTCTTCCTGTGTGGATATGGATTTCCTCGGAGTGCACTGGTGTCCTCCCACAGTCCAAAGTAGGTCATTGTAAATTGTCATGCGATGAGACTAGGGTTAAATAGATGGGTTGTTGAGCAGTGCAGCTTGAATGGTCAGAAGGGGCTGTCCCGCACAGTGTTATTAAATAAACAGATATTTTAGCAACAGTTCTGAACAGTCTATGAACACTAACACCTAACCTGCTGTCCTTGCACTGTACTACTGCCACAAAACAATTACACGTCACTGATAATAAACTTGATTCTGCCTCTGAAGCATGGGAGCCTGACAACTGAACACAAAGGAAGTATACACTCAGTGGCGACTTCATTAGTAACCCCCTGTACTTAATAAAGTGGCCACTGAGTGTACGATCGTAGTCTTCTGATGCTGTAGCCCATTCACTTCAAGGTTTGACATGTTGTGCGTTCAGAGATGCTCTTCTGCACACCACTGTTGTAACACATGGTTATTTGAGTTACTGTCACCTTCCTGTCAGCCTGGACCGGTCTGGCCGCTCCTCTCATTAACAAGGTGTTTTTGCCCATGGAACGGCTGCTCACTGGATGTTTTTTCAAAGATCAAAGTTCCCCGAGATTTTGTTCCCCCTGTGAGCATACTCAGCAAATGTATAGAATAGTAACTGTAAGCAGGAGCACGAGCATAGAAGACAACAAACTGTGCAAGTGCAAATATAAATAAATAGCAATAAATAATGTGAGCATGAAATAACAAGATAAAGAATCCTTAAAGTGAGATCATTGGTTATGGGAATATCTCAATAGATGAATATGGTTATCCTCTTTCGTTCAAAGAACTAATGGTTGAGGGGTAGTAACTGTTCTTGAACATGGTGGAGTGAATCCGGAGGCTCCTGTACCTTCTACCTGATGGCAGGAGTGAGAAAAGAGCCTGGCCTGAATGGTGAGGATCTCTGATGATCTTTGAGGAGCTTTGCTCTCCTGTAACAACGTTTCATGTAGATGTGTTCAATGGCTGTGATGTACTGGGCCAAATCCACTACCTTGTGCAGAATTTTACATTCAAAGGCATTGATGTTCCCAGTTAATGCACTTTCTGCCACACATCTACAGAAGTTTCTCAAGGTTTTTGATGTTATGCTGAATCTTTGCAGACTCCTAAGGACGTAGAGGCGCTGTTGTGATTTCTTTGCAATTACAGTTATATGATGGGTCCAGGACAGGTCCTCTGAGATAGTGACCCCCAGAAATTTAAAGTTACTGATCCTTTCCACCTCTGACCTTCTGATGAATACTAGCTCATGGACCTCTGGTTTCCTTCTCCTGAAGTCCACAATGAGTTCCTCGGTCTTGTTGACATTGAGTGAGAGGTTATTATTCGGACACCATTCAGGCAAATTTGCAGTCTCCCTCCTGTACTCTGCTTCAGAATCAGAATCAAGTTTATTATCACCAGCATGTGATGTGAAATTTGTAAACATAACAGCAGCAGTACAATGCAATACATAATATAGAAGGAAAAAACCCAAATACAATAAGAATAAATAAATAAATTGCAGTATACAAATATTGAATAAATTTTAAATTGTGCAAAAAAACCCAGAAATACTATTTAATTAAAAAAGTGAGGTACTGTTCAAAGGTTCAATGTCCATCTAGGAATCGGATGGCAGAGGGGAAGAAGCTGTTCCTAAATCGCTGAATGTGTGCCTTCAGGCTTCTGTACCTCCTTCCTGATGGTAACAGTGAGAAAAGGGCATGCCCTGGGTGCTGGAGGTCCTTAATAATGGACGCTGCCTTTTTGAGACACCGCTCCTTGAAGATGTCCTGGGTACTTTGTAGGCTAGTACCCAAGATGGAGCTGACTAGATTTACAACCCTCTACAGCTTCTTTCGGTCCTGTGCAGTAGCCCCCCCCCCCATACCAGACAGCGATGCAGCCTGTCAGAATGCTCTCCACAGAATGTCTGTAGAAATTTTTGAGTGTACTTGTTGACAAACCAAATCTCTTAAAACTCCTAATGAAGTATAGCCGTTGTCTTGCCTTCTTTATAACTACATCAATATGTTGGCACCCGGTTAGATCCTCAGAGATCTTGACACTCAGGTATTTGAAACTGCTCACTCTCTCCATTTCTGATCCCTCTACGAGGATTGGTATGTGTTTCTTAGTCTTAACCTTCTGGAAGTCCACAATCAGCTCCTTCATCTTACGCTGACGTTGAGTTGCAGGTTGTTCATCACCACTTTCGATACAGCTCACAACAGTGGTGTCATCAGCAAACTTGTACATTGCGTTGGATCTATACTTAGTCACACAGTCATAGGTGTAACACAAGCAGAGCAGGGGCTAAGCACACAGGTGCGCCTGTGCTGATGAAGAATTTGGAGGAGATGTTTTTGCCAATTCAGACTGACTGCTGTCTGCAACTGAGAAAATCCAGGATCCAATTGCACAAGGAGTATTGAGACCCAGCTCTTGGACTTGACTGGTTAGTTTTGAGGGGATGATTGTATGAGAATGCTGAGCTGCAATTGATAAAGAGCATCCTGATGTATGCTTCTTTGCTGTCCTGATGTTCCAGTGTTGTGTGAAGAATCAATGAGATGGCATCTGTTGTGGTAGTCCAGGAAAGGAACGATAGGCATTCCATATCATGGTGTAGCAGTGATCTAATGTGTGGGACCTCTGGTGTACAGCTTATATGATAATTGGGCGGGGGTTTCTTCAGACAGGCCCGGTTGAAGTCACTGACAATAATTTGAAATGTGTTGGGGTGAGCTGCTTTTCACGCCACTCTCTATAAACTCTGGAGACATGTTGGTCCATGGCTTCCTCTACTGCCATGATGAGGCTGCTCTTGGGTTGGTGGAGCAACACCTCATATTTTGTCAGAGTAGCCTCCTGCCAAATGGCATGGATATCAATCCCACTCCCCCTTCTCTCTTCTTCCATTCCCCATTCTTACTCTCCACTTACATTTTCTCCTCACCTGTCAATTACCTCCTTCCCATTCCCTTCTCCTTCCCCTTCACCCATGGTCCACTCTTCTCTCCTATCAGATTCCTTCTTCTTCAGCCTTTTACCTCTTCCACCTGTCACCTCCCAGCTTCTCACTTCATCCCCATCCTTCATCCACATACCTTCCTCACCTGGCTGCTCGTACTCCTCTCCCCCCACCCCCCCCAACCTTCTTATTCTGGCTACTTCTCTCTTCTTTTCCAGTCTTGATTAAGAGTTTCAACCTGAAACGTCGACTCTTTATTCCTTTCCACAGATCCTGCCTGACCTGCTGAGTTCCTCCAGCCTTTTCTGTTTTTTTCCTGGATTTCCAGCATCTGCAGAATCACTCGTGCCCAGATATTGTCCATGTGCCTCATTGAGCAGGCATATAGAAACCAGTAGTTCTTTGAGAAGATCCTATACAATGGATTAATGGGACATTTTTTGCCATTTCTCTATCACTATTGTTAAGTTCTATTTCTAATCCTTTGATGCTTACTTAATATTTGGCTAGAGATCAACCTTTGTCTTGTTAGCTGAAATATAGTGGGATCTTTTGTTAAGAACAGCTCTTTACCCACACCACTAGCTTTAGGAACAGTTGTTACCCTTCAACCTTCAGGATCCTGAACCAGCATGGATAACTTCACTCACCTCAACACTGAACCGGTTCCACACCCATGGACTCACTTTCAAGGACTCTACAACTCACATTCTCAGTTATTATTTATTTATTTATCTGGTTATCTATTTATCATATTTACGCTGTTTATCTTCTTCTGCACATTCATTCTTTATCTTTGTGTGTAGTTTATCATTGATTCTATTGTATTTCTTTGTTTTACTGTGAACACCTGCAAGAAAATGAATCCCAGGGTAGGATATGGTGACACATTTTGATAATGACTGTACTTTGAGCTTCAAGTGTATGTGGTGGGGCTGAGATTGGGCAAAGGAAAAGGTAGGGGTTACAGCCGAACCCTTACTTTCTACTGTCATATAGGTCTGTGTCTTCTCCTCGTGCTGTGCTGCTTTGAGGTTAACCATTAGTTGCTTCCACACCTCTTTTGAGGGTTCTGAGGTGACTAAGGAGGCTAATGCGGGAGCCACAGTCCTTTCCACCAATAGGGTAGGTGGATAGTTTGGCCTGCTCTTTCCCCGGCTTACACTGAGGCTAAGTACACTCTGCATGTAGTTCACATTAATGTTCTCAATAGTCCTTCTCCACTTCGATGGGACTTCAAAAAACATTTAGATACACAGCACAGTAACAGGGCCTTTTGTCCCAATGAGCTGCATTGCGCAATTACACCACAGAACAGTTCTTCGGCTCATGAGGTTGCGCTAACCTTTTAACCTATCCTAAGATCAATCTAACCGTTTCTTCCCGCTTAGCCCTCAGTTTTTCTGTCATCCGTGAGCTTACGTCTTTAGAATGTAGGAGGAAAGCACAGCACCTGGAGGAAGTTCACACAGTTGTGGGAAGAACATACAAAGCCCTTACTGACAGCGGCAGAACTGAAGTTGGGTCGCTGACGCTGTGATAGTGTTACACTAAATGCCGCAGCACGCTAATTCAATTCCAGCATTTCTAGGTTCAAGGTTTTAATTTTTTTTAGTGATTCCGCAGTCGACATTGAACAGAAGATAAAACCCCTGAGCTTTAAGTGTTCGACAATGTCCAAGCTCTTGTGGTGTCTTCCATAAAACTGGTGCCCCATGTGAAGGTCGAACTCACAGCCGTCAGATCAGGAAACCGACGCACGGCCCATTGCGCTAACTAGGCTCTGTGCCATGGAGTGGAAATTCCAAGGAAAAGCTGGAGGTATTTCAAATCTTCAAGGATTCGTGCAGCGTATGTTTGAATAGACATCTCAAAATATACCTTTATGAGTCTGACAATCCGTTCCCAGAGCAGAACACACACAAGAGAATATCTGTGCCAGTGTCAGGTTTAGGAAAGATCCACCCTGCCCAGTGGAATTGGAATTGGTTTATTATTCCCACTCTGTGGAGGTACTGTGAAAAAGTTTGTTCTTGCATACTGTTCATACAGATAAAATCGTTACATAGTGCATAGAAATACAAGGTAAAGCAATAATAATGCAGAGTAAAGTGTAACAGTTGCAGAGAAAGTGCAGTGCAGGCAGATAATAAGGTGCAAGAACATAGCAGGGTAATGGAGATGGCTGAGTGTAATTAGAGACTCAATTCTATTGTCCTAGGAAAGGACTTGACATTATCTCGCTCATCCTTTCAAGGACTCTTCATCTCATGTTCTCGGTATTTTTGCTTATTTATTAATATTGTTTCTTCTTTTTGCAATCGCACAGTTTGTTGTCGAACACCCGAGTTGGGTGGTCTTTCATTTGTGCTGTTATAGTTACTTCTCTACAGATTTGTTGAGTATGTCCGCAAGGAAATGAATCTCAGGGGTGTATAATAATAATAATAATTATTATTATGATAATAATGATAATAAGTACTTTATTGATCCCAGGTGGCAAATTCTTTTGTTACAGCAGCAACATTTAAAAACACGCTTATCAGTGTGCAGACTTAACTAATAATGAAGTACAGAATAATAATATACACAATAATAATGTGCAATAATAATGTACGAAATAGTAAAACAGAGACTGTTGTACTATGATGTGTGTTTTCCTGTTGCACAGAGATGAACTGTTGTATATGCTTATTGCCTTTGGCAGGATTTTCTGTAATGACCCTTGTGACAGTGGAGCTGAATGTGCCTGTTCAAAAGGCTCCGCTGTTTATTCAGTCGGTCATGGAGAGGGTGTGCCAGATTGTCCATAGTTATAATTTGAACTTACACTGAATTTGAATGATTTTCTGTGGTATTGTTCCATGTCAGCTGTAGGGAGTCCACACCTCAGAAAATAGAGGTGGAAGTACTGTATGGTTAGGAGGTCATGAGCTTGTACCAGGTTTGAGGACACGTATCTCTGTCGGATCTGGTGACAATTTTTTCCAGAGGTTCTTCAGAAGTCAGAAATAAGACATAAAACTGGGTGGTTTTACTAAATGTTACAAGAACAACGAATGAACAAGGAGAAACATTACAGAAAGAAAAGTGACTCTACACCGTAAACCATGTCCTCACATATTCTTTAAACACAATTGACCAAAGATGGGATGCTGCCCATTGAAAGCAATGTTGAAGGTCATCTTCAAAGTCTGCCTTCCCGAGCCGTCAACCACATGTTAAAGGTTCTCCGGGGAACCTTTATTTTTGTCGGACAGTTTAGAGCAGCAGGAACAAGTAGGTGGAGTACCTGTGTCTTGAGGGCGTTGAGCAAAACTCCATAGTAGTATTACTGTGATCACTCGAGTTGAGTATGATGGAATTGTCTATCAGTGGGTCTTCAAGCGGCTGATCTGAGATCCACATGTAACCCTCAGGTTCGGCTGGTGGCATTAGTCTAGGGAAGACAGTCTCTGGCCCACCAAATGTGTGAGATTGAGGTGCAAAACCTCTTGTTTATGTGGATGCTGTGTGATGTGTTCCCCTGTTACAAATCAGTACCTCAAAATAACAAACAGTACAGAAAATGCAATTAAATGATTTAGCTTTATAATTCTTAATTTGACTAGAGGGTTAGTAAAGAAAACAAAAAGAAAAGGGCCCATTTTAATTAAACAGTCTAATGTGCACATTGGAGCTCACAGTTTCCCATCCGTCACTTTCCATCACTTTCCCCCGAGCATCGTCGACTCCCGGCCCCGTTCCAAGTCCACTCCGTCCTGCAGTCTATGGCCTCTCTGTTCTGGCACCTTCCGCCAAACAAGAGCCCACGAATACCTCACTCTTGGGTGCACAAGAAAGAAAAAACACCCCTCGTTGGTGGGCCCACATTCCAAAGCTCCTGTTATCTCTAGTTGTAACCCAAACACTGCTGCTGCAGAGAACCCATTACGTTAGCAGTGAAACCTTTCCCTGGGCTTTACACACACGTTCTGGTGCAATGTGGGCAAGAGTAACTGTTGGCTATGGTTAGTGGCTGGGTCTTTTGTTTTTTCCATCTCTCCTTCTTCAATGTGGCATAGCAGAAATCATTTTCATTTAGAACAACTCCCTCCTGAACAGATTACCTCCAGGTCTATCTATTGAGTGCAATTCCTTCCCAGTTTTTAGATGTCACGTTGACTTTCTTCAGGCTGATTTTGATGTTACCTTTGAAGCCTTTCCTTTACCCCATTCGTAGATGTTTCATAGTTCACTGTCTTGTATGTTTCAGTAAAAGTGCCAGTAATGGATTGGGGCTCAGTCTTGAAGTATATGGAAAACTAAGCATCATCTCTGCCCTTGCTTCAGGAGTATAGTTACATGGGAAAAGAAATTTCCCATTAGTTCTGTAGATTAACTGCTTTCCTAAGGTTAAGACACAATAATGGAAACAGAAAGACTAAGAGTGGAGACACAGAGACTGCAGATGCTGCAATCAGAAGCAACAGACAATCTACTGGAGGAACTCAGCGGGTCAGGAAGCATCTGTGGAGGGAAATAGTCAATGTTTTGAATCAAGACTCACTTTCAAGAACTCTACAACTCATTCTCAATATTATTTATTTTTTTGTATTTGCACACTGTCAGTCTTTGTGTGTGGTTTTTCACTGATTCCATTGTATTTCTCTGTGTCAACTGTGAATGCCCGTAAGAAAATGAATTTAAGGGTAGTATATGGTGACATATACTTTGATAATAAATTCACTTTTGAACTATGAAACCCTTCACCCGTTTCCCTCCACAGAAGATTGAGAAGGGTGTATTGGAGGTCAGTGCTGTTTCCTCTGATCACTTCTCCTTCCTAGATGTGGGAGTGATGCTGCAGATTAGTGACTGAAGCTCTTCATTACTGAACAAATAAAGGCAGGAGTTACGTTTCAACAACACACACACAAAGTGCTGGACGATCTAAAATTTTGCTGACCATAATTATTTTAAGTGCTTCAGCTTTGAACTAGTGATAAGACTTTAAAAAGTCAAAAGTGCTATTTATTGATTCATATACTTTCATCCAATTTGTAACCTAGATGACATCATCCCATAGGACCTCATTAGTGCAGTAGGCAGCATGTCAGTCTCATGATCTGAAAGTCGAGTGTTCAAGCCTCAAACAGGGCTCTAGTTTTATGGGAGACAATACAAGAGCTATGAAACACACCTCAGATAATTGCCAACTCTATGTTCAACAACTCCCTTTCTGTAAAGGGAGATCTTGCCCGAAAAATCTGTTCGAGTTCTTTGAGGAAGTAACAAGCAGAGCTGATAAAGCAGAGGCAGTGGATGTCATTTACTTGGACTTTTAGAAAGCATTTGATAAGGTGCCGCACATGATAAAATCCAATGACATTACAGGAAAGATACTGACATGGTTAGAAGGATGGCAGGCTGCCAGGAGGCAGTGAGTGGGAACAAAGAGGGCCTTTTCTGATTGGAAAGGCTAGATAGGGTGGATGTGGAGAAGATGTTTTCTATGGTAGGGGTATTCAGAACTAGAGGGCACAGCCTCAAAATTAACAGGCAACCTTTTATAACAGAGGTAAGGAGGAATTTTTTTAGCCAGAGAGTAGTGAATCTGTAGCATAGTCTCCACTAGTGCAGTGAAGGCCAATTCCGTGGGTATATTTAAGGCAGCAGTTGATGGTTTTCTGATCGGTCAGGGTCAAAGATGGTTTTCTGATCGGTCAAAGAATATGGCGAGGTCTATGGTGTCGACTGGGATCCAGGATCAGCCATGATGGAATGGTAGAGCAGATGTGATGGGCTGAATGGCCTAACTCTGCTCTTATGTCTCATGGTCTTGTGTGTTTCGCACCTCATTAAAGTCCACTGTGCACTCAATGAAAATCAAAGCCAAAACCTTCTGGAATCTTGACATTTGGAATAAAAGCAGAAAGTGTTGGAATCACTCATCAGAACAGGCAGCTCTTGTGCAGAGGAAAACAGTTAAACCTTCAGGTTGGAGAACTTCCTTGAAAACTAGAAATGGGAGAAAAGAAATTAATTTCAAGTTGAAGAAAAGGTAGGGAAGGATGGATAGAACAAAGAGAAACATCTCTGAGAGAGAGAGAGACAAAATGGTTTTAGATTACGCATGTTGATTGACTAACATCTGCATACAAATGTCTGACAGATGCTGGCCAATGGTTTCTTTACAATTTAGAGTGTTTTCCCATTGCCCGGTAGAACAGTGATAGTCAATGTAGGGAACACAGACCCTTCCAGTGATGAGACAGGTGGATAACCTGTGAGATGGACCACTCATTACAACAGTTTCACATGGCCTCAAAACACTTTGGATGATGGCCTCGAGGTTTTCAGTGCATTTTGAAAGTTCCTCTCTTTTTTGAGACGACATCAGTCAGAGATTCACAAGAGAAAGTTGGGAGGGGGGAGGTTGTACTTCTTTAGCACGCCCTTGAACCTTTTAATTTGTCTCTCTATGATCCCCTCCCATGGTACTGTAGATTCTCTTTTTCAGTTTTTTGGTGTCAGGCATTGGTGTGCCCAATTGAACTGGCTGAGACCATGTAGAACCTTGGTACTAGAGAAATCTTGTAAAAAAATATGACCTCAGTTGCTTCTCCTCCCAGTGAATCTGAAGGATTTCACAGACTGAGTTGGTATTGGGAGAATTCTTTAAAGCATTGGATATTGTGTGTGTGAAAATTGCAAAATATTGATTTGTACATTGACTTCTGATTTGTAACTTGGGTAATGGTCTCTCATAGGCCTCGTTAGCGCAGTAGGCAGCGCGTCAGTCTCATAATCTGAAGGTCGTGAGTTCAAATCTCACACGGGGCACTAGCTTTATTAATCTGCTGATATTGGAGATCTGAAATAAAAAGAGAAAAATGTTGGAAACACACAAAGGGTCTGGTAGCATCTGTGGAAAAAAAAAGAACTGTTCAAATTCGAGGACCTTGGGAAAGGGAGAAACAATACTTTAAAATGCAGAAGAGGTGTAGGAGGAATGGACAGGATAAAGGGAATATCTCTGATATGGTGAGACCAAATAGTTAATTGTCTTGCACATAGACTGCTTAACTAGTGCACATAAATGCAATGGAAAGACTGGCCAATCAGGATCTTGAGGTTTAACGTTTTTGCCTTTTGCTGTGAAGATCGCTGTCTTCTGAAGGATTGAAGATCACCTGCTGCTGAAAGGTCTTTTGGGATTCTAAAGGTTAATAATGACAATGTGATAGAAATGCTATGACTCAGGGTTTTGCATTTTCTTCAGAAGTTTTGTTCTGTGAAAATCAGATATGCTCTTCCCCTGGCTAGACAGAACCCACAATGTGACTCAGGAGCAGCTTCTCATCTCCTAGAAAGTGGCAGCCCAGGAGGACCCTTAATTGGTAGAAGGAAGATGGTTCTGCAATAGCTGCGGTCTGATGTCTGTTTAATCAAAGATAGTAAAAATTACAGCATCTCTGAGCCCTCTAAAATGACCACCTCTTCCCAGATGTGGGGACTGAGCAAATGAACAACTGAGGTGCTGATGAAGGGTTTTGGCCCAAAATGTCGACTGTTTATTCCTTTCCACACATGCTGCCTGAGATCCTCCAGATTTTTGTGCGTTTTTCATGAGTTCTGGTTGAAGCTTTGAGCTTGTGAGAACAATGAAAATAAATTAAGTAACTGATTTGTACATTGACTTCTGATTCATTATCTGAGTGATATCATCCCCACAGAGCCTCGTTAGCGCAGTAGGCAGCACGTCAGTCTCATAATCTGAAGGTCGTGAGTTCAATCCTCACACGGGGCACGAGTTTTATGGGAGACAATACTGTACCGACAGTTGTGCAAATCCCCTGTGACAATCTCCAAGCCTTGATGTTCGAGGGTTTCACACTTCGCTAGAAGACCACTGCACATTCAATAGAAATCAAAACCAAAACCCTGCTGAAAACTAGAAACCTGAAATAAAAGCAGAAAATACTGGAGTCAGGCAGCTCTTGTGCAGAAGAAAAGGGTGAAACCTTCAATGCAACAGTTGTGAAAATCCCCTGTGACGATCACCAAGCCTTCATGTTTGAAGGTTCGAAATCTTATCGAAAGTCCATTTCAAAAATAAAATCCCACGGCCTTTGGAAATTGCTGGAGTGACTCAGCAGATTAGGCGGCTCTTAGAACATAAGAATAGAAGAAACAGGAGCAAGAGTAGGCCATCTGGCCCGTCGAGCCTGCTCTGCCATTTAATAAGATCCGCTCATTTCCACCCACCTGCCTTTCCCCATAAACCTCAATTCCCCTACTTTGTAAAAATCTATCCAACCTTATCTTAAATATATTTACTGAGGTAGCCTCCACTGCTTCATTGGGAAGAGAATAACACAGATTCACCACTCTCTCGAAAAAGCAGTACCTCCTCATCTCTGTCTTAAATCTACCCCACCGAATCTTGAGGCTATCTCTCCTAGTTCTTGTCTCACCTATCAGTGGAAACAACTTTCCTGCCTCTATCTTATCTATCCCTTTCATAATTTTATGTTCCTATAAGATCTCCTCTCATTCTTCTGAATTTCAGTGAGTACAGTCCCAGGAGACTCAATCTCTCCTCATAGTCTAACCTCCTCATCTCTGGAATCAACCTGGTGAACCTGCTCTGCATTGCCTCCAAAGCCAGTCTCTCCTTCCTCAAGTAAGGAGACCAGAACCACATTCAGTATTCCAGGTGCGGCCTCACCAGTTTCCTGTACAGTTACAGCATAGCCTCACTATTCTTAAATCAATCCCTCTAGCAATGAAGGCCTATGTCCCATTTGCCTTCTTGATAGCCTGCTGCACCTGCAAGCCAACCTTTTGTGATTCATGTACAAGCACTCCCAAGTCCCTCTGCACAGCAGAAAGCTGCAAATTTTTCCCCATTTTAATAATCTGCTCTTTCATTTTTCCTTCCAAAGTGGATGACCTCGCATTTACCAACAATGTGAGACCCTTGCCCACTCACTTAACCTATCTCTATCTCTCTGCAGACTCTCCATATCTTCTGCACAATTTGCGTTTCCACTCAATTTAGTTTCATCAGAAAACTTAGATACACTACACTCGGTTCCCTCTTCCAGATTGTTAACGTATATTGCGAACAGTTGCAGACCCAGCACTGACCCCTGTGGCACACTGCTCACCACTGATTGCCAACCAGAGAAACACCCATGTACCCCAACTCCCTACTTTCTAACCAATACTCTATCCATGCTAAGACATCACCTCCAACTCTATGCATCCTTATCTTATGGATAAGTCTTTCATGTGGCACCTTATCGAAAGCCTTTTAGATAGCCAAGTAAATAATATCCATCTGTTCCCCTCTATCCACTATGCTCATTATATCCTCAAAGAATTCCACTAAGTTTGTCAAACAGGGCCTGCCTTTGCTGAATCCATACTGCATCTGCCTGATGGATCCATTTCTTTCCAGATGCCTCGCTGTTTCTTCTTTAATGATAGCTTCAAGCATTTTCCCAACTACAGATGTTGAATGAAATGGCCTATAGTTACTTGCCTTTTGCCTACATCCTTTTTTGAACAGTGGCATGACATTCACTGTCTTCTAATCTGCTGGGACCTGCCCAGAGTCCAGAGAATTTTGGTAAATTATTACCAAAGCCTCGACTATAACTTCTGCCATTTCTTTCAGTACCCTGGGATGCATTCCATCAGGACCAGGGGACTGATCTATCTTCAGGCCCACAAGTTTGCTCAGCACTACCTCTTTAGTGATAGCTATTGTATCGAGGTCCTCACCTCCCATCGCATCCATAACATCTCTCTTTGGCATGTTAGATGTGTCCTCCATCATGAATACCAACACAAAATAGTCATTCAAAGCCTTTGCCATTTCGTCATTGCCCAATATCAATTCCCCCTTCTCCTCCTCCAAGGAACCTACATTCACTTTAGCCACCCTTTTTCGCTTTACATAATTATAAAAACTTTTACTATCTGTTTTTATATTTTGTGCTAGTTTATTTTCATAATCTATCTTCCCTTTCTTTATTGCTTGTTTAGCGGTTCCTTGTTGCTTTTTAAAGTTTTCCCAATCTTCCAGTTTCCCACTACCTTTGGCAATTTCATACGCATGAGCTTTTAGTTTGATGCCTTCTTTTATTTCCTTAGCTACCCAAGGCTGGTTCTCCCCACCATTATTGTCCTTGCTTTTAACTGCAAAATACTGTTGTTGAGCACTATGAAAAATCTCTTTGAAAGTCTTCCACTGCTCCTCAAATGTCCTAGCATATAGCCTGTGTTCCCAGTCTACACTAGCCAAATCCTCCCTCATCTCATTGTAGTCTTCATTGTTTAGGCATAATACACTGGTTTTAGACTGAACTATTGCTCTTTCCATTTGTATGAGAAACTCAATCATACTGCGATCACTCTTTCCAAGAGGATTCTTAACTACAAGATCACTAATTTTACCTGTCTCATTGCTCAGGTCCAGATCTAAGGTAGCACATTCCCTTGTAGGTTCAGGAACATGCTGTTCAAGAAAGCCATAATGGACACATTCTATTAAGTCCTCCTCAAGACTGCCTCGACCAGTTGATTCACCCAATCTATGTACAAGTTGAAGTCCCATCACGGTTCAGGTGGAGTCCTCCTACAGTTCCCTCCTTCCCCAATATTGGTGCCAATTTCCCATGAATTCAAACCCACTTCTCCCACACCAATCCTTGAGCCATGCATTTAACTCTCTAATCTTTTTGTCCCTATGCCAATGTGGCTCAGGTAGTAATCCAGAAATTACCATCTTACTGGTTCTGCTTTCAGCTTAGTCCCTAGCTGCTCAAATTCCCTCAGCAGAACCTCTTTCCTTGATCTACCTATGTTGTTGGTATCCACATGGGCCACGACAACTGGATCTTTCCCCTCGTACTGCAAATGCCTCTGCAGGTCTGATAAGATGTCCCTAACCCGGCCACCAGGCAGGCAACACAGCCTTCGGGATGGTCTATCCTCACGGCAGAGAACTCTGTCTATTCCCCTGACTATACTATCCCCAATTACCACTACACTTCTCTTCTCTCCCCGGTCTTGAATGGCTCCCTGAACCACAGTGCCACAGTTAGGTTGCTCATCCTTCCTACAGCCCCCGACTCTCATCCACACAGGGAGCAAAAATCACAGACCTGTTGGACAAGCTCAAGGGCTGAAGCTCCTCCAGCACTGTCTCTTGGATCCCACTACCCACCTCACTCGCAGTCACACCCTCTTGTCCCCGACCACAGACTCAATTTGAGGCAGCTAATCTAATGGGTGTGACTACCTCCTGACACAGAGAGTCCAGGTAACTCTCCCCCTCCCTGATGTGCCGCAGTGTCTGAAGCTCAGATTCCAGGTCAGCAGCTTCGAGCCTGAGCTCCTCGAGCAGTCAGGTGTGGTCACCAGGAACCACAATGGGGTCCATCCGCTCCCACATCATGCAGCTACAGCACATCACCTGATCCTGCATCATCCCTTTTTTTAATTACCTGTAATCTAGTGACTTTTTTATTCAGCCACTACAAAAGCCTTACTCACTACTTATCTGTGCCTCCTCGCCAAGCCTCTTAAGCCAAAGCCTCAAGTTCCCTCTCCTGCACTGGTCCACTCACACAATGGCCACTCTGCTTTACTTTTATTTGCTCCTGCTAATGAATCGATTAGTCTGCTACTAATGTACAGAGGAAAAATGGTTACACCTTCAGGTTGGAGACCCTCCTTGAGAACTAGAAAAGGGAGAAAAGAAATTAAAGTTACAGAAAATGTGGGAAGGGATAGAGAGGACAAGTAAAATATCTCTGACAGAGAGAGAGACATAATAGTTTAATATCATGCACATTGATTGACTAACATGTGCATACAAATGTCTGACAGATGGTGGCCAATGGTTTCTTTACAATTTCCCGTTGCCTGGTAGATCAGTGATGGTCAACGTAGGGAACACAGACCCTTCCACTGATGGGACAAGTGGATAACGTGTGAGGTGGACCACTCATTACAGGACTTACACATGGTCTCTAAACCCTCTGGATGATGGCCTTCAGGTTTGCAGTGCATCCTGAATGCCCCTTCTCTTCTTCAATGGACTTGGTCCAGCGATTCACTAGGAGGGGAGGTTGCATTTGCTCCTGACGCCTTGTAGCACATCTTTTCTTTTGTCTATTTGGTGATTCCGCTCCCCTGGTTGTATCACTGTTTCAGGACTCTGGAGCCAGACATTGGAATAGCATGAGCTCAATGGAGCTGGCTGAGTAAAACTGGAATCTCAGGACTGGACGCATCCTGAGAAAGGATGGGCTATTCAGTTTGTCCTCACAAATACTAAGAATTTTGTAGACAGAATTGCTATTGGTAAGAATTCTTTAAACATTTGGTATTGTCTGTGTGTGACAGAATGAGATGAAAAGTGCAAACTGTTGATTTGTGCATTGACTTCTGATTTGTAACCTGGGTAATGGTTTCTCATAGGCCTCGTTAGCGCAGTAGGCAGCGCGTCAGTCTCATAATCTGAAGGTCGTGAGTTCGATCCTCACACGGGGCACTAGTTTTATGGGAGATAATACAAGAGCTGTGAAACACCTCTGTGACGTTTTCTACCCTATGGGTTCCAACACATCACTTCCCATGCTGTATCAATTAGACCACAAGACACAGTAGCAGAATGAGGCCACTCTGCCATTCAGCTCATTGAGTCCGCTTCACCATTCCATCGATTATTTATTATCCCTCTCCATCCTATTTCAGAGTATCCCATATCTCAGAAAGGATGTGTTGTCATCAAAGAGAGTCCAGAGGAGGTTCATGAGGATGTTTCCAGGAATGAAAGTGTTAACATATCAGGAGCATTTGGCAGCTTTGAGCCTGTACTCACTGGAGTTCAGAAGAATGCATAGGGATCTTATTGAAAGCCACTAAATGTTGAAAGGACTAGATAGGGTGGATGTGGAGAGGATGTCTCCTATGGTGAGGGTATCCAGAACTGGAGGGCGTAGCCTCAAAATTGAGGGGTGACCCTGTAGAACAGAGGTAAGGAGGAATTTTTTTAGCCAGAGAGTAGTAAATGTGTGGAATGCTCTGACACAGACCACGGTGGAGGCCAAGTCCGTGCGTGTATGTAAAGCAGAAGTTGATCGTTTTCCGATCGGCAGAGCATCAAAGGATATGGTGAGAAGGCAGGTGTATGGAGTTGAATGGGATCCAGGATCAGCCATGATGGAATGGTGGAGCAGACTCGATGGGCTGAATGGCCTAGTTCTGCTCCTATGTCTTATGGTATTATGGTCTAATTCTCCAGTCTTGTCCATGCTGGAAAAAAAATCAGTTGCTGCTGGAAATCTGAAATAAAGGGAGAAAATGCCAGAAGCTGTTAACAAATCAGGTAGTGTCTGAGTTAAGAAAAACAGGTCAGAAGCATTTCTTCAAAACCAGAAAAGAAAGAAAAGAAGTGAATTTACAGCTGCAGAAAAGGTGGGGGAGGGAAGGATAGAGCAAAGGGAAATACTGTTGATAGGGTGAGAACAAATATCAAGCAATTGATTACCTAATGTACAATCCTGTGCTTGGTGAAGGCATGATGATAGTTAATTTACATTTTGGAACCTCTTCCCTTTGCCCGGTGGGTCACTGATGGTCAATGTAGGAAACACAAACCTTTCCACTGATGGGACAGATGGATAGCTAGTGAGATGGACCACTCGTTACAACATGGCCCCTGAACACTCTGGATGATGGCCTTGAGATTTTCAGTGCATTTTGAATACTTCTCTTTTTTGAGGGGACATGGTCCAGAGATTCGTAAGAGAAAGTGGGGAGGTTGTACTTCTTTAGCACACCCTTGAACCTTTTACTTTGTCTGCCTAATAATCCCATCCCCTGGTAGATGCACTGTTTCATGACTCTGGTGTGGGCCCAATGGAACTGGCTGAGAGTCACTAGAACATCAGTGCTAGAGACAACCCGGAAAAGCATATGCACACAGCTTATGTAACATATACACGTAAATACAATGGGAAAACAGACCAATCAGTATCCTGAGGTCTAAAGTTTCTTCTTTTTCCTGTAGAGTTCATTGTCTTCTTAAGAACTGAGGATCACTTGCTACCACAAAGGTCTTTTGGGATTCTGAGGGCTAATAACAACACTGTAGTAGAAATGCTATGACTTGTGGTTTTTGCTACTCCCTACATTTTCCTTTTGAGTTTTTCTGCCATGAAAATTATGCCTGCTGTGCTTCTGGGTAGAAGGAACCCACAGTGTGATTCAGGAGCAGTTTCTCAGCTCCTGGGAAGATGCAACCCAGGAGGACCTGGGGAATGACTATCCCTTAGTGACTATCACCCGGTAGCACTCACATCTACGGTGATGAAATGCTTTGAGAGGTTGATCATGGCTAGAATGAACTTCTGCCTCAGCAAGGACCTGGAACCATAGTAATTTACCTATCGCCACAATAGGTCAATGGCACATGCAATCTCAGTAGCTCTTCATATGACCTTAGATCACCTGGACAATGCAAGTACCTATGTCAGGTTGTTGTTCATTGACTGTAGCTCAGCATTTAACGCCATCATTCCCATTGTCCTGATTGATAAGCTACAGATCCTGGGCCTCTGTACCACCCTCTGTAATTGGATCCTTGACTTCCTAACCAGAAGACCACAATCTGTGTGGATTGGTGATAGTATCTCCTCCTCACTGATGATCAACACTGGAGCACCTCAGGGGTGTGTGCTTAGCCCTCTGCTCACTCTCTCTATACCCATGACTGTATGGCTAGACATAACTCAAATACCATCTATAACTTTGCTGACAATACAACCATTGTTGGTAGAATCTCAGATGGTGATGAGAGGGTGTACAGGAGTGCCAGCTGGTGGAGTGGTGTTGCAGCAACAACCTGCACTGCTTGTCAGTAAGACAGAAGAGCTGATTGTGGACTTCAGGAAGGGTAAGACGAGGGAACACATACCAATCCTCATAGAGGGATCAGAAGTGGAGAGAGTGAGCAGCTTCAAGTCCCAGGTTGTCAGGATCTCTGAAGATCTAACCTGGTCCCAACATATCAATGTAGCTGTAAGGAAGGCAAGACAGCGGCCATATTTCATTAGGAGTTTGAACAGATTAGGTTTGTCACCTACAAACATTCAAAAACTTTTATAGATGTACTGTGGAGAGCATTCTGATAGGCTGCATCACTGTCTGGTATGGAGGGGCTACTGCACAGGACCGAAAGAAGCTACAGTAAGTTGTAAAATTAATCAACTCTACCTGGGGTACTAGCCTCTGTAGTAGCCAAGACATCTTCAAGGAGTGGTGTCTCAGAAAGGTGATGTCCATTAATAAGGACCCCATAACCCAGGGCATGGCCTCTTCTCATTGTTACTGTCAGGAAAGAGATACAGAAACCTGAAGGGACACACTCTGAAATTCAGGAACAATTCCTTCCCCTCTGTCATATGATTCCTAAATAGACATTGAGCCCATGAACACTATCTCACTTTTTAAAATATATATTATTCCTGTTTTTGCACTATTTTAAATCTATTTAATATACATATATACTTATTGTAATTAATTTACTTACTTATTGTTTTCTTTCTATATGATCATGCATTGCATTGAACTGCTGCTGCTAAGTTACCCAATGTCACAACACATGCCGGCGATGTACCTTGGAGAGCGTTCTGACAGGCTGCATCACTATCTGGTATGGAGAAGGGGGCTACTGCACTGATTCTGATTCTGAGAAGGAAGACTATTTTGTAATTACTGCAGTTTGATGTTGGTTTGTTTGAAGGCAGTTAAAATTACAGAATCTCTGAGGTTCCTTGAAATAAGCAGCTCTTCCCAGATGTGGGGATTGAGCAAGTGAATGATTGACGGGCTGATGAAGGGTTTTTCGCCAGAAATGTTGACTGTTCATTCCTCTCCATAGATGCTGCCTGGCCTGTTGAGTTCCTCCAGCATTTTGTGTGATACTCATGACTTCTAGCTGAAGCTATGAACTTGTAAGAACAATGAAAATAAGTTAAGTAACTGATTTGTACATTGACTTCTGATTCATTATCTGAGTGATATCATCCCCACAGAGCCTCGTTAGCGCAGTAGGCAGCGCGTCAGTCTCATAATCTGAAGGTTGTGAGTTCAATCCTCACACGGGGCACTAGTTTTATGGGAGACAATACTACAGTTGTGAAAATCCCCTGTGACGATCTCCAATCCAAGCCTTGATGTTCGAGGGTTTCAGATACCATTTAAAGTCCATTTCAAAAATCAAAACCAAATCCTTGTGGAAATTTGAAATCTGAGATAAAAGCAGAAAATGCTGGAGTCACTCAGCAGATCAGGCAAGTCTTGTGCAGAGGAAATTGGTTAAAACTTCAGGTTGGAGAACTTTCTTGAAGAACTGGAAGGGTGAGATAGGAAATTGATTTTAAGTTGCAGAGAAGGTGGAGAGGCATGGATAGGACAAGGAAATATCTCTGACAGAGAGAGACAAAATAGTTTAATAACATGCACATTGATTGACTAACTGTTTCAGGACTCTAGGTTGAGGCATAGGAATGAGTTGTGGACCCAATGGAACTGGCTGAGAGTAACTTGAACCTCAGTACTGGAGACTTCCTGGAAAAGAATATGATCTCATTTGCTTCTCCTCCAAGTGAATTTGGACGATTTTACAGACTGAGTTGGTATTGGCAAGAATTCTTTAAAGCATTGAATATTGCGTGTGTTGACTATTGACCGAGGAGAACCCAAGTGCAGGACACCGGCACGTCAACTGAGTTGGAGATGCTGATGTAGACGTGAACGTAGAACAGCAAACTGGAGGAATCTTGACAAGGAGACGGGATTTACAGGGACTATCTTGAAACTGGAGCTGAACCTAGAACTAACGATTCTAATTGGACAGGAGAACAGAGAATAGACCAACAAACTGGCAACCTGTGATAGTGAGGCCATCGTACTTATTTCACAGTCTCGGATGAAAACCAGGCGTACTGTAATTGTAGCAACAATTGGAAATCTAATGACTGAAATTAGGCCATAATCAGGGAGTAAGGAGCATTAAAGGGGAACAGCCAACCGGAACCATGACAGCGTCTATGACAAGAATGAAATGAAAAGTGCAAACTAATGATTTGTACATTAACTCCTGATTTGTCACTTGGGGAAAGGTGTTTTGTAGGTCTTGTTAGTGCAGTAGGCAGCCTGTCAGTCTCATAATATGAAGGTTGTGAATTCAATCCTCACATGGGCACTAATTTTATTGGAATCAATACAAGAGCTGTGATAATCCTGTGTGATGTTCTCCAGCACATGATGTTCAAGGTCTCTATCTCGTTATGTGTCTATTGCACAATCATGGAAAATTTCAAAAAATATACTACAGAACCTCGAGTGAAATATGTTGGAAATACTCAGCTGATCTGGCTGTGTCCTGGTAAATGAAACAGGTCAAGTTTCAGTTCAAAGCCCTTTCTCGAGAACTTGAAACATCAGAAAAAAGAGATTGAAATCGCAGAGAAATTGAGAGGCAGGATGGTATAGCTAGGATAGAGAAATATCACTGACAGGGTGAGATAAAATAGATTTATAACATGCACACGTCTTACTTTACACATGCACACTAATGCATTGGGAAGGCTGGCCAATCACTGCTTTATGTTTTAGACTATCAAACCATAAGACATAGGAACAAAATTAGGCCATTCAGGCCATCAAGTCTGCTCCACCATTCTATCATGGCTGTTTTATTGTCCCAACAACAGCATTCAACTGTCTTCTCCCCCGTAATCTTTGACACCCTCACTAATCAAGAACCTATCAACCTCCGCTTTAAATATACTCATTGACTTGGCCTCCACAGCTGCCTGTGGCAATGAATTCCACAGATTCACCACTCTCTTGTGAAAGAAATTCTTTGCAGAATTCTAGGGTTTCTTCCTTTAGTCACTGAAAACTTTGCCCGTACTAATTTAGGACTGGAAATGATTTGTCTGCAGGTACTTGGAAGATTTAGGGAAGCAGCATAACATGAAAAGCCATAGGAGCAGAATTAGGCCATTCAGTCCATTGAGGCTGTCCTATGTCAGGCAGCATCTGCGAAGATAATAACAGTTAAAGTCTCTGCAGATCTCTCTTGAGAACCAGAGAGAAAAGCATCTAATTTAAATTTGCAGAGATGGTGGAGGTGGGGAATATAGGACAAAGGGAAATACCTCTGATAGGGTGAGAGCAGATATCATGCACATTGATTGCCTTACATGTGCACACAAATATCTGACGAAGGCTGGCCAGTGGTCTCATGTACAATTTAGTCCTTCTCCTCTTTGCCCAGTAGATCAGTGACAAGGTCAATGTAGGGGACACAGACCCTTCCACTGATGGGACAGGTGGATAACTTGTGAGGCAGACCACTCATTACGGCCTCTAAACACTCTGGAGGATGGGCTTGAGGTTTTCAGTGCATTCTGAATACTCCTTCTCCTCTTTGAGAGGATATCAGCCAGAGGTTCACAGGAAAAAGTGAGGAGGTTGTACTTCACCAAACCCTTGAACCTTTTACTTTGTCTGTCTGATGATCCCCTCCCCCAGTAAATCCGCTGCTTTAGGACAGTGATCTGAAGCTTAGGAATGACCGTTGGTTAAAATGGAACTGGCAGAGTGTAACTGGAACCTCAGTAATAGAGACATTCCAGGAAAGGACGTGATATTATTCCACTTCTCTAGCCAGTGAACTTGGAAGATTTTGTAGTCTGTATTGGTATTGGTGAGAATTCTTCAAAGCAGTCAAAATTGCATGTGTGACAAGAATGAAATGAAAAGTGCAAACTATTGATTTGGTTCATTGACTTCTGATGTGTTACCATGGGGAATGGTATCCCATAGGCCTCGTTAGCGCAGTAGGCAGCGCGTCAGTCTCATAATCTGAAGGTCGTGAGTTCAATCCTCACACGGGGCACCAGTTTTATGGATGAACAAACAATGATTGAGACAATTTTCACTGTGTGGAGGATATCATCTCATGCTCTGTTTCGATTGCAATATCATGTTAAAGATATCTGCAGATGTTGGAAACAAGATAGAAAATGCCAGAGAAAACATTCGACAGATCAGGCTGCATCAGTGGGGAGAGAGGTGGTTAAAAGTTCAGGCAACCACAAACCTTTCTTGAGAGAGGACAAACAAGCTTCAAGTTGCTCCTTCTTCACTATCAGAGGACAGGAGCCATCTTTGGAAATAAAGAGTCACCCTTTCGGATCAGGGCTCTCTGCTGTCGGACTTGACGATTTTTTGCAACAGGTTGGTCGTTGCTCCAGATCCCGGCATCTGTCGTTTCCTGGGTCTCCAATAAAGAGGCTTGAGAAAGGCAATAAAGTTGTGGGGAGGTTGCATCTCTTCAAGGAGGCATTTAGCACACCCTTGAATCTTTGCCTTTGTCTGCCTGGTAATCCTTTCTCTTGGTAAACTGCTGTTTCAGGGGTGTGGTGTCAAACATGCAAACAACATGGCCTGTCCAATGGCATTAAACGGTCTTGAATCTTGAACATTGATTGACTAACGTGCACACAAATGTCTGATGAAGAGTGAACAAAGGCTTCTTTACAACTTGGATCTTCTTCCCTTTGCCCGGAAGATCACTGATGGTCAATGTAGGAAACACAGGCCCTTCCACTGATGGGACAAGTGGATAACGTGTGAGGTGGACCACTCATTACAGGACTTACACATGGTCTCTAAACCCTCTGGATGAAGGTCTTCAGGTTTGCAGTGCATCCTGAATTCTCATTCTCCACTTTGAAAGGGCATGGTCCAGAAATTCCCAGCAGTCTGTCAGGAGGTTGTATTTCTCAAGAAGGCTTTTGCCCACCATTGAATCATTTCCTGTGTCTCTCAGATGATCTCCTCCCATAGTAGAGCCTCTATTTCAGGTCTTTGGTGTCAGGCATAGGAATGTGCTGTGAGCCCAGTGGAACCTCAGTACTAGGGACATCCTGGAAAAGAATGTGATATCATTTGGAGCTCATCCCCAGTGAATATGGACAACTTTGTGAACAGAATTGGTATTGGTAAGAATTCTCTAAAAGGGTTCACTGTTGTGTGTGTGTGAGTGACTTGAATGAAATGAAAAGAGCAAGATGTTGATTTAAACATGGACACCTGATTTGTTACCTGGGTAAAATATGGTATCTCACAGGCCTAGTTAGCGCAGTGGGCAATACATCAGTCTCATAACCTGAAGTTCTTGTGTTTGAACCTCACATGGGGCAATCGTTTTATTGGAGACAATACAATGTCTGTGAAATTCCTCTGTGACTATCTTTAGCCTTTGTTCAAGGGATTCACCTCATGTTCTATTGTGCATTGATTGACAAATCTCATAAGACACTGCAGATGACGGAGATCTGAAATAAAAAGAGAACGTGCTGGAGACTCTCAGCAGGTCAGATAGCGCCCACCGAAATCAGAAATGGTTAATCTTCCAGGTTGGAAAACTTTCTTGAGAACTGGACAACAGAGGAAACAAATTAGCTGAAAGTTGTTAAGAATAGAGTGAAGGATGTACAGGAGAAAGGAAATATCTCAGATAGGATGAGACAAAATTGCTTCATGCGCATTGATTGGTTAATATTGGGACAGTCTGGCAATCGGGTGGTTGGCCAACCACTACTACAGCGTTGGGAGGTTTTTTCTTTTGTCTCCTTCATCAGTGAATTCCTGTCAGGCAACAACACAAAATTGTGGAGAAACTCAGCAGGTCAGGCAGGAACTGAGGATAGGAATAAAGAGTCAACATTTTGGGTTGAGATCAGCACTGATGAGGGATTTTGCCCCGATATGTCAACTGTTTATTCCACTCCATTGATGCTGAGTTTGTCCAGCATCCTGTGTGCTTTACTCTGGATTTCCAGCATCTGCTGAACCTCTTGTGGTTATAATTCCTCTCGGGAGTCCTTTGGGCTGGAAAATCATTTATTACCCCAGCAGTTTTGTGGGTTCTAAGGTGGCTGAGAAGGTCAATCTGGGAAAGAGAAACTCTGCCCCCAGTGGATGGGTTATGAGTTGTTGCCGTCCTTCCCTGTCCCTGGTTACAAATAAATCTTCAAGTGTTCAGTTTTAAATGCAAGCACAAAAAGAAATCAAAATAACAAAGTGTTGATCTGTACAATTAGATCCGATTCAATATCTGGACAACTGTAGTGTGAGGAGCCTCGTTAGCGCAGTAGGCAGCGCGTCAGTCTCATAATCTGAAGGTCGTGAGTTCAATCCTCACACGGGGCACTAGTTTTGTGGGCGACCAGACCTGAGCTGTGAAATTCTCTGCCACAATTTCCATGCCATGTAATTGAGGGTCATTTCCTGCTCTCTGTGAATTACACTATGATCATAAAAGAAATCTACAGGTATATCTATGATGCTGGAAAGCTGAGAACAAAAGAGCAAACCCTGGAAAACACTCAGCAGATCGGGCAGCCTCCCTGGAGAGAGAAACAGTTAACGGTTCAGGCCACAAACCATTCCTGAGAGAGGGCAGATGAGAAAGGAGACTAGTTTAATGTCATAATCAGTTTTAGTATCACCGGCATATGTCATGAAATTTGTTGTCTTTGCAGCAGTAGCAAAATACAGTATATAATCATAGAGAACAATCTGTGAATTACACTAAGTGTATATATTATATACTTAAATTTAACAAATTATTGAGGTAATGTTGATGGGTTTTCACTCCCAGAACAGGGGAGACTAAAGCTGGATGACATAGAGTTTGCCTGAAAGGGAAAAGAAAAATTAGATGGGCTGAAAGGCCTGTTTCCGTGCTGTTCTTCTCTAAGACTCCATTGAAAGGAATGCCAGAGGAAAACTTCTCAGGGCAATGCGTAGATGAAACAAACTCTCAGGGTAGGTGGTATTGGTAAGTACGATTAGAATATTTAAAAGAAATTCAATGTCTTAAAGAAAAATAAGCTTCAAAGTAAAACTATGACCAAAGAACCTATATGTTCAAAGTTTTCCATATACTAACTTGAGATTCATTTTCTTGCAGGCATTCACAGTAGAACAAAGAAGTACAATAGAATCATTGCAAAACTCCACACAAAACAACCAAGGTTCAAAGGACAAGCAAATGGTTAGGATACACGCAAAATGCTGGTGGAACTCAGCTGGTCCGGCAGCATCTGTGGAAAGCCGTAGAGAGTTGACATTTCAGGCTGAGACTCTCTATCAGGACTGGAAAGGAAGTGTGGGGGAGAAGCCAGAAAGAGGAGGATAGGAAAGGATTAGATATACTACATACGGGCAAAACAAATGGAAATGGGACTAGCTGAAGTGGACAACTTAGTCCGCAGGGAAGAATTGGGTCGAAGGGCCTTCTTCTGTGCCATGTTTGCAGTCAGAATAGGTATTGGTGAGAATTCTTTGAAGTGCTCGGTATTGTGTGCATCGTTATTACCCCAAGTCTGAACTGTTCCCATGACCCATGGACTTACTTTGAAGGACTCCTCATCGCATCTTCTCAATATTGATTGTTTATTTCTTATTTTGTTTTTGTATTTGCAGAGTTTGTTGTGATTTGCACATAGGCTGTTTGTCTTGTTTTGTATGGTCTTTCATTGATTCTGTTGTGTTTCTTTGTACTTACTGTGAATGCCCACAAGTAATTGAATCTCATATTTGTATATGGTGATGTATATGTAGTTTGGTAATCAATTTACTTTGAAGGTTTGATGAAAATTATAGACTTTTGAATTGTACAATGACGTCTGATTTGTTTACGAGCTGACAACAGTTCCCAGGGCCTTGTTAGCGCAGTAGGCAGTGCGTCAGTCTCATAATCTGAAGGTCGTGAGTTCAATCCTCACACGGGGCATCAGTTTTATGGATGATCAAACAATGATTGAGACAATTTTCACGCTATTGTGTTGAGGATATCATCTCCTGCTCTGCTTCGATTGCACAATCATGTTAAAGCTGTCCACATATGTTGGAAATCTGAAACAAAACAGAAAATGCCATAGAAAACACTCAACAGATCACTTTGCATCTGTTGAGAGAGAATTGCTTAGAAGTTCAGGCAGCTACAAACCTTTCTTGAGAGAGGGCAAACAAGCTTCAAGTTGCTCCTTCTTCACTATCAGAGGACAGGAGCCATCTTTGGAAATAAAGAGTCACCCTTTCGGATCAGGGCTCTCTGCTGTTGGACTTACTGATTCTTTGCAGCAGATCGGTCATTGCTCCAGATCCCAGCATCTGTTGTTTCCTGGGTCTCCAGTAAAGAGACTTGAGAAAGGCAATAAAGTTGTGGGGAGGTTGCATCTCTTCAAGGAGGCATTTAGCACACCCTTGAATCTTTGCCTTTGCCTGCCTGGTAATCCTTTCTCTTGGTAAACTGATGTTTCAGGTGTCTGGTGTCAAACATGCAAACAACATGGCCTGTCCAATGGCATTAAACGGTCTTGAATCTTGAAATAGTTTAATGTCATGCAAATTGATTGACTAACGTGCACACAAATGTCTGATGAAGAGTGAACAAAGGCTTCTTTACAACTTAGATCTTCTTCCCTTTGCCCGGAAGATCACTGATGGTCAATGTAGGGAACACAGGCCCTTCCACTGATGAGACAAGTGGATAACGTGTGAGGTGGACCACTTATTACAGGACTTACACACGGTCTCTAAACCCTCTGGATGAAGGTCTTCAGGTTTGCAGTGCATCCTGAATTCTCATTCTCCACTTTGAAAGGGCATGGTCCAGAAATTCCCAGCAGTCTGTCAGGAGGTTGTATTTCTCAAGAAGGCTTTTGCTCACCATTGAGTCATTTCCTGTGTCTCTCAGATGATCTCCTCCCATAGTAGAGCCTCTATTTCAGGTCTTTGGTGTCAGGCATAGGAATGAGCTGTGAGCCCAGTGGAACCTCAGTACTAGGGACATCCTGGAAAAGAATGTGATCTCATTTGGAGCTCATCCCCAGTGAATATGGACAACTTTGTGAACAGAATTGGTATTGGTAAGAATTCTCTAAAAGGGTTCACTGTTGTGTGTGTGTGAGTGACTTGAATGAAATGAAAAGAGCAAGATGTTGATTTAAACATGGACACCTGATTTGTTACCTGGGTACAATATGGTATCTCACAGGCCTAGTTAGCGCAGTGGGCAATACTTAAGTCTCATAACCTGAAGTTCTTGAGTTTGAACCTCACATGGGGCAATCGTTTTATTGGAGACAATACAATGTCTGTGAAATTCCTCTGTGACTATCTTTAGCCTTTGTTCAAGGGATTCACCTCATGTTCTATTGTGCATTGATTGACAAATCTCATAAGACACTGCAGATGACGGAGATCTGAAATAAAAAGAGAACGTGCTGGAGACTCTCAGCAGGTCAGATAGCGCCCACCGAAATCAGAAATGGTTAATCTTCCAGGTTGGAAAACTTTCTTGAGAACTGGACAACAGAGGAAACAAATTAGCTGAAAGTTGTTAAGAATAGAGTGAAGGATGTACAGGAGAAAGGAAATATCTCAGATAGGATGAGACAAAATTGCTTCATGCGCATTGATTGGTTAATATTGGGACAGTCTGGCAATCGGGTGGTTGGCCAACCACTACTACAACGTTGGGAGGTTTTTTCTTTTGTCTCCTTCATCAGTGAATTCCTGTCAGGCAACAACACAAAATTGTGGAGAAACTCAGCAGGTCAGGCAGGAACTGAGGATAGGAATAAAGAGTCAACATTTTGGGTTGAGATCAGCACTGATGAGGGATTTTGCCCCGATATGTCAACTGTTTATTCCACTCCATTGATGCTGAGTTTGTCCAGCATCCTGTGTGCTTTACTCTGGATTTCCAGCATCTGCTGAACCTCTTGTGGTTATAATTCCTCTCGGGAGTCCTTTGGGCTGGAAAATCATTTATTACCCCAGCAGTTTTGTGGGTTCTAAGGTGGCTGAGAAGGTCAATCTGGGAAAGAGAAACTCTGCCCCCAGTGGATGGGTTATGAGTTGTTGCCGTCCTTCCCTGTCCCTGGTTACAAATAAATCTTCAAGTGTTCAGTTTTAAATGCAAGCACAAAAAGAAATCAAAATAACAAAGTGTTGATCTGTACAATTAGATCCGATTCAATATCTGGACAACTGTAGTGTGAGGAGCCTCGTTAGCGCAGTAGGCAGCGCGTCAGTCTCATAATCTGAAGGTCGTGAGTTCAATCCTCACACGGGGCACTAGTTTTGTGGGCGACCAGACCTGAGCTGTGAAATTCTCTGCCACAATTTCCATGCCATGTAATTGAGGGTCATTTCCTGCTCTCTGTGAATTACACTATGATCATAAAAGAAATCTACAGGTATATCTATGATGCTGGAAAGCTGAGAACAAAAGAGCAAACCCTGGAAAACACTCAGCAGATCAGGCAGCCTCCCTGGAGAGAGAAACAGTTAACGGTTCAGGCCACAAACCATTCCTGAGAGAGGGCAGATGAGAAAGGAGACTAGTTTAATGTCATAATCAGTTTTAGTATCACCAGCATATGTCATGAAATTTGTTGTCTTTGCAGCAGTAGCAAAATACAGTATATAATCATAGAGAACAATCTGTGAATTACACTAAGTGTATATATTATATACTTAAATTTAACAAATTATTGAGGTAATGTTGATGGGTTTTCACTCCCAGAACAGGGGAGACTAAAGCTGGATGACATAGAGTTTGCCTGAAAGGGAAAAGAAAAATTAGATGGGCTGAAAGGCCTGTTTCCGTGCTGTTCTTCTCTAAGACTCCATTGAAAGGAATGCCAGAGGAAAACTTCTCAGGGCAATGCGTAGATGAAACAAACTCTCAGGGTAGGTGGTATTGGTAAGTACGATTAGAATATTTAAAAGAAATTCAATGTCTTAAAGAAAAATAAGCTTCAAAGTAAAACTATGACCAAAGAACCTATATGTTCAAAGTTTTCCATATACTAACTTGAGATTCATTTTCTTGCAGGCATTCACAGTAGAACAAAGAAGTACAATAGAATCATTGCAAAACTCCACACAAAACAACCAAGGTTCAAAGGACAAGCAAATGGTTAGGATACACGCAAAATGCTGGTGGAACTCAGCTGGTCCGGCAGCATCTGTGGAAAGCCGTAGAGAGTTGACATTTCAGGCTGAGACTCTCTATCAGGACTGGAAAGGAAGTGTGGGGGAGAAGCCAGAAAGAGGAGGATAGGAAAGGATTAGATATACTACATACGGGCAAAACAAATGGAAATGGGACTAGCTGAAGTGGACAACTTAGTCCGCAGGGAAGAATTGGGTCGAAGGGCCTTCTTCTGTGCCATGTTTGCAGTCAGAATAGGTATTGGTGAGAATTCTTTGAAGTGCTCGGTATTGTGTGCATCGTTATTACCCCAAGTCTGAACTGTTCCCATGACCCATGGACTTACTTTGAAGGACTCCTCATCGCATCTTCTCAATATTGATTGTTTATTTCTTATTTTGTTTTTGTATTTGCAGAGTTTGTTGTGATTTGCACATAGGCTGTTTGTCTTGTTTTGTATGGTCTTTCATTGATTCTGTTGTGTTTCTTTGTATTTACTGTGAATGCCCACAAGTAATTGAATCTCATATTTGTATATGGTGATGTATATGTAGTTTGGTAATCAATTTACTTTGAAGGTTTGATGAAAATTATAGACTTTTGAATTGTACAATGACGTCTGATTTGTTTACGAGCTGACAACAGTTCCCAGGGCCTTGTTAGCGCAGTAGGCAGTGCGTCAGTCTCATAATCTGAAGGTCGTGAGTTCAATCCTCACACGGGGCATCAGTTTTATGGATGATCAAACAATGATTGAGACAATTTTCACGCTATTGTGTTGAGGATATCATCTCCTGCTCTGCTTCGATTGCACAATCATGTTAAAGCTGTCCACATATGTTGGAAATCTGAAACAAAACAGAAAATGCCATAGAAAACACTCAACAGATCACTTTGCATCTGTTGAGAGAGAATTGCTTAGAAGTTCAGGCAGCTACAAACCTTTCTTGAGAGAGGGCAAACAAGCTTCAAGTTGCTCCTTCTTCACTATCAGAGGACAGGAGCCATCTTTGGAAATAAAGAGTCACCCTTTCGGATCAGGGCTCTCTGCTGTTGGACTTACTGATTCTTTGCAGCAGATCGGTCATTGCTCCAGATCCCAGCATCTGTTGTTTCCTGGGTCTCCAGTAAAGAGACTTGAGAAAGGCAATAAAGTTGTGGGGAGGTTGCATCTCTTCAAGGAGGCATTTAGCACACCCTTGAATCTTTGCCTTTGCCTGCCTGGTAATCCTTTCTCTTGGTAAACTGATGTTTCAGGTGTCTGGTGTCAAACATGCAAACAACATGGCCTGTCCAATGGCATTAAACGGTCTTGAATCTTGAAATAGTTTAATGTCATGCAAATTGATTGACTAACGTGCACACAAATGTCTGATGAAGAGTGAACAAAGGCTTCTTTACAACTTAGATCTTCTTCCCTTTGCCCGGAAGATCACTGATGGTCAATGTAGGGAACACAGGCCCTTCCACTGATGAGACAAGTGGATAACGTGTGAGGTGGACCACTTATTACAGGACTTACACACGGTCTCTAAACCCTCTGGATGAAGGTCTTCAGGTTTGCAGTGCATCCTGAATTCTCATTCTCCACTTTGAAAGGGCATGGTCCAGAAATTCCCAGCAGTCTGTCAGGAGGTTGTATTTCTCAAGAAGGCTTTTGCTCACCATTGAGTCATTTCCTGTGTCTCTCAGATGATCTCCTCCCATAGTAGAGCCTCTATTTCAGGTCTTTGGTGTCAGGCATAGGAATGAGCTGTGAGCCCAGTGGAACCTCAGTACTAGGGACATCCTGGAAAAGAATGTGATCTCATTTGGAGCTCATCCCCAGTGAATATGGACAACTTTGTGAACAGAATTGGTATTGGTAAGAATTCTCTAAAAGGGTTCACTGTTGTGTGTGTGTGAGTGACTTGAATGAAATGAAAAGAGCAAGATGTTGATTTAAACATGGACACCTGATTTGTTACCTGGGTACAATATGGTATCTCACAGGCCTAGTTAGCGCAGTGGGCAATACTTAAGTCTCATAACCTGAAGTTCTTGAGTTTGAACCTCACATGGGGCAATCGTTTTATTGGAGACAATACAATGTCTGTGAAATTCCTCTGTGACTATCTTTAGCCTTTGTTCAAGGGATTCACCTCATGTTCTATTGTGCATTGATTGACAAATCTCATAAGACACTGCAGATGACGGAGATCTGAAATAAAAAGAGAACGTGCTGGAGACTCTCAGCAGGTCAGATAGTGCCCACCGAAATCAGAAATGGTTAATCTTCCAGGTTGGAAAACTTTCTTGAGAACTGGACAACAGAGGAAACAAATTAGCTGAAAGTTGTTAAGAATAGAGTGAAGGATGTACAGGAGAAAGGAAATATCTCAGATAGGATGAGACAAAATTGCTTCATGCGCATTGATTGGTTAATATTGGGACAGTCTGGCAATCGGGTGGTTGGCCAACCACTACTACAGCGTTGGGAGGTTTTTTCTTTTGTCTCCTTCATCAGTGAATTCCTGTCAGGCAACAACACAAAATTGTGGAGAAACTCAGCAGGTCAGGCAGGAACTGAGGATAGGAATAAAGAGTCAACATTTTGGGTTGAGATCAGCACTGATGAGGGGTTTTGCCCTGATATGTCAACTGTTTATTCCACTCCATTGATGCTGAGTTTGTCCAGCATCCTGTGTGCTTTACTCTGGATTTCCAGCATCTGCTGAACCTCTTGTGGTTATAATTCCTCTCGGGAGTCCTTTGGGCTGGAAAATCATTTATTACCCCAGCAGTTTTGTGGGTTCTAAGGTGGCTGAGAAGGTCAATCTGGGAAAGAGAAACTCTGCCCCCAGTGGATGGGTTATGAGTTGTTGCCCTCCTTCCCTGTCCCTGGTTACAAATAAATCTTCAAGTGTTCAGTTTTAAATGCAAGCACAAAAAGAAATCAAAATAACAAAGTGTTGATCTGTACAATTAGATCCGATTCAATATCTGGACAACTGTAGTGTGAGGAGCCTCGTTAGCGCAGTAGGCAGCGCGTCAGTCTCATAATCTGAAGGTCGTGAGTTCAATCCTCACACGGGGCACTAGTTTTGTGGGCGACCAGACCTGAGCTGTGAAATTCTCTGCCACAATTTCCATGCCATGTCATTGAGGGTCATTTCCTGCTCTCTGTGAATTACACTATGATCATAAAAGAAATCTACAGGTATATCTATGATGCTGGAAAGCTGAGAACAAAAGAGCAAACCCTGGAAAACACTCAGCAGATCGGGCAGCCTCCCTGGAGAGAGAACCAGTTAAAGGTTCAGGCCACAAACCTTTCTTGAGAGAGAGCAGATGAGAAAGAAGATTAGTTTAATGTCGCAATCAAGTTTAGTATCACTGGCATATGTCATGAAATCTGTTGTCTTTGCAGAAGTAGTAAAATACAATACGTAATAAAAGAGAAAAAACTGAATTGCACTAAGTGTATATATTTAATATGTAAATTTTAAAAAGTAGTGAGGTAATGTTGATGGGTTTTCACCACAGGACAGGAGAGGCTAAATCCAGATGACATAGAGTTTGCCTGAAAGGGAAAAGAAACATTAGATGGGCTGAAAGGCCTGTTTCAGTGCTGTTCTTCTCTAAGACTCCATTGAAAGGGATGCCAGAGGAAAACCTTTCACACAGAGGGCAATGTGTAGATGAAACAAACTCTCAGGGCAGGTGGTAGAGGTAAGTATGATTAGAATGTTTAAAAGAAATTCAAAGTTTTAAACAAAATGAATTTCATAGTGAAACTATTACCAAAGAAGTTTTATTTTCAAAGTTCTCTATATACTAGATTGAGACGCATTTTCTGGCAGGCATTCGCAGTGGAACAAAGAAATACAATAGAATCATTGCAAAACTCCATGCAAAACAACCAGGATTCAAAAGACAAGCAAATGGTTAGGATACACGCAAAATGCTGGTGAAACTCAACAGGTCAGGCAGTATCTGTGTAAAATCATAGAGAGTTGACATTTTAGGCTGAGACTCTCTATTAGGACTGGAAAGGAAGTGGGGGGGGGGGGGAGAAGCCAGAAACAGGAGGATAGGACAGGATTAGATACACTGTCAATGGACAAAACAAATGGAAATGGGACTAGCTCAAGTAGACAACTTAATCAGCACAGAAAAATTGGGTCGAAGGGCCTTCTTCTGTGCTGTGGTGAGAATTCTTTGAAGTGCTCGGTATTGTGTGCATCATTATTACCCCAAGTCTGAACTGTTCCCATGACCCATGGACTCACTTTGAAGATCTCCTCATCGCATCTTCTCAATATTGATTGTTTATTTCTTTCTTATTTTGTTTTTGTATTTGCAGAGTTCGTTGTGATTTGCACATTGGCTGTTTGTCTTGTTTTGTATGGTCTTTCATAGATTCTGTTGTGTTTCTTTGTATTTACTGTGAATGCCCACAAGTAATTGAATCTCATATTTTTATATGGTGACATGAAGGGTGATTGATAAGTTTGTGGTCTGAGGTAGAAGGAGTCAATTTATAAAATCCTAGCACATTTATTTTTCCTACATTTACACACTTAGTGTAGTGGTCGTGGAGCATACGGAACCCTTCTTTGTAGAAGATGGATAAGTTTGTGGCCTAAAGTAGAAAGGAGATGTATTATACAGCTCTCATTACATGCATGTGGAGTTCAACTCTGAGTGATAATGCAGAAAGTTTGAAGTTAATAACTAATTTCCTTCTACCTTAGGCAACAAACTTATCAATTACCCCTTGCTGGGGACCACTGCAGGAGGTCCAAGATGCCGACTTCTACAAAGAAGTGATCCCTATGCTCCATGACTGCTGGACTAAGAGTGTAAATGTAGGAAAAATAAATTTGCCAGTTTTTCTAAATTTGACTCCTTCTACCTTAGGCCACGAACTTATCAATCACCCCTCGTATATGTAGTTTGATAATAAATTTACTTTGAAGGTTTGAACTGTGAATGAAAATTTTAGACTATTGATTTGTACAATAACATCTGATTTGTTTACTGACTACAGTAGTTCCCAGGGCCTCGTTAGCGCAGTAGGCAGCGCGTCAGTCTCATAATCTGAAGGTCGTGAGTTCAATCCTCACACAGGGCACTAGTTTTATGGATGAACAAGCAATGAGCTAGACAATTTTCCTGCTATTGTGTTGACGATATCATCTCCTGCTCTGCTTCGATTGCACCATCGTGTTCAAGATATCCGCAGATGCTGGAAATCTGTAACAAAATAAAAAATGCCAGAGAAAACGCTCAACAAATCAGGCTGCATCTGTGGAGAGAAAGGTAGTTAAGAGTTCAGGCAGCCACAAACCTTTCTTGAGAGAGAGCAAACAAGCTTCAAGTTGCTCCTTCTCCACTATCAGAGGACAGGAGCCATCTTTGGAAATAAAGAGTCACCCTTTCGGATCAGGGCTCTCTGCTGTCGGACTTACTGATTCTTTGCAACAGATTAGTCGTTGCTCCAGATCCCGGCATCTGTCGTTTCCTGGGTCTCCAATAAAGAGGCTTGAGAAAGGCAATGAAGTTGTGGGATTCAAGAAGGGATTTAGCACACCCTTGAACGTTCGCTTTTGTCTGCCTGGTAATCCTTTCTCTTGGTAAACTGCTGTTTCAGGGGTCTGGTGTCAAACATGCAAACAACATGGCCTGTCCAATGGCATTAAACAATCTTGAGCCTTGAAATAATGTCATGTACATTGATACACACAAATGTCTGATGAAGAGTGAACAAAGGCTTCTTTACAACTTAGATCTTCTTCCCTTTGTCCGGAAGATCACTGATGGTCAATGTAGGGAACACAGGCCCTTCCACTGATGGGACAAGTGGATAACGTGTGAGGTGGACCACTCATTACAGGATATACACACGGTCTCTAAACCCTCTGGATGAAGGTCTTCAGGTTTGCAGTGCATCCTGAATTCTCATTCTCCACTTTGAAAGGGCATGTTCCAGAAATTCCCAGCAGTCTGTTGAGAGGATGTATTTCTAAAGGAGGCTTTTACTCACCATTGAATCATTTCCTGTGTCTCTCAGATGATCTCCTCCCATAGTAGAGCCTCTATTTCAGGTCTTTGGTGTCAGGCATAGGAATGAGCTGTGAGCCCAGTGGAACCTCAGTACTAGGGACATCCTGGAAAAGAATGTGATCTCATTTGGAGCTCATCCCCAGTGAATATGGAAGACTTTCTGAACAGAATTGGTATTGGTAAGAATTCTCTAAAAAGGTTCAGTGTTGTGTGTGTGAGAGTGACAAGAATGAAATGAAAAGAGCAAGATGTTGATTTAAACATGGACATCTGATTTGTTACCTGGGTAAAATATGGTATCTCACAGGCCTTGTTAGCACAGTGGGCAATACATCAGTCTCATAACCTGAAGTTCTGGAGTTTGAACCTCACATGGGGCACTAGTTTTATGTGAGACAATACAATGTCTGTGAAATTCCTCCGTGACTACCCCCAGCCTTTGTTGAATGGATTCACCTCATGTTCCATTGTGCATTGATTGACAAATCTCATAAGACACTGCAGATGATGGAGGTCTGAAATAAAAAGAGAAATAAAAACAGGCTCCAGAACATCTTCCTCCATCAGACTGATTAATCAGTTCGTCAGACTGATAAATTCACACTGATACAATTCTATTTCTATGTTATATTGACTGTCCTGTTGTACATTCTATTTATTATAAATCACTACAAATTGCACATTGCATATTTAGCTGGAGACATAACGTAATGATTTTTATTCCTCATGTATATGAAGGATGTAAGAAATAAAGTCAATTCAGTTCAAGTACTGGGGACACTCAGCAGGTCAGATGGTGTCCAATGAAAAGAGAAATTGTTAATCTTCCAGGTTGGAAAGCATTTGATTGGAGTAAGGGGAAATATGAGGCTATCAGGCAGGAACTTGGAAACATAAATTAGAAGCATTTGTTCTCAGGGAAATGTATGGAAGAAATGTTGCAAATGCTCAGGTGATATTTGTGTGGAGTTCTGCATAGGTACGTTTCAATGAGACAGGGAAAGGATGGTACCGGACAGGAACCGTGGTATACAAAGACTGTTGTAAATCTAGTCAAGAAGAAAAGAAGGGCTTACAAAAAAGTTCAAAAAGATATGTAATGATAGAGTGCTAGAAGATTATAAGGCTAGCAGGAAGGAGCTTAAGAAAGAAATTAAGAGAGCCAGAAGGGGCCATGAGTAAGCCTTGGTAGACAGGATTAAGAAAAACCTCAAAGCATTCTACAAGTATGTAAAGGGCAAGAGGATAAGACGTGAGAGAATAGGACCAAATAAATGTGACATTGGAAAAGTGTGTATGGAACTGGAGGAGATAGCAGAGGTACTTAATGATTGCTTTGCTTCACTATTCACTGCGGAAAAGGATCTTGGCAATTGTTGGGATGAAAAGCTTGAGCATGTAGTTATTAAGAAAGAGGATGTGCTGGAGCTTTTGGAAAGCATCAAGTTTGATAAGTCACCGGGAAAGGACGAGATGTACCCCAGGCTACTCTGGGAGGCGAGGGAGGAGATTACTGAGCCTCTGACGATGATCTTTGCGTTACAAATGGGGATGGGAGAGGTTCCGGTAGATTGCAGGGTTGCGGATGTTGTTCCATTATTCAATAAAGGGAGTAGAGATAGATCAGGAAACTATAGACCAATGAGTCTTACTTCAGTGGTTGGTAAATTTATGGAGAAGATCCCGAGAGGCAAGATTTATGAACATTTGGAGAGCGATAATATGATTAGGAATAGTCAGGAAGCCTTTGTGAAAGACAGTTCATGCCTTACGAGTCTCATTTTTTTAAACTGTGGTTTCTAAATGACAATAAACTGAATCTGAATCTAAATCTGAATATAGAACCCTGGTCAGACCCCACTTGGAGTACTGTGCTCAGTTTTGGTCGCCTCACTACAGGAAGGATGTGGAAACCATAGAAAGGGTGCAGAAGGGACTTAGAAGGATGTTGCCTGGATTGGGGAGCATGACTAATGAGAATAGGTTGAGTGAACTTGGCCTTTTATCTGTGGAGCGACAGAGGATGAGAGGTGACTTGATAGGGGTGTATAAGACGATGAGAGGCATTGATCATGTGGATAGTCAGAGGCTTTTTCCCAGTGCGGAAATGGCTAGCATGAGAAGGCATAGTTTTAAGGTGCTTGGAAGGAGAGATGTCAGGGTTAAGTTTTTTACACAGAGAGTGGTGAGTGCATGGAATGGGCTGCCGGTGACAGTGGTGGAGGTGGATATGATAGGGTCTTTTAAATAAACCCTGTCCAGGTACTTGGAGCTCAGAAAAATAGAGGGCTATGGGTAACCCAAGGTAATTTTTCAGGTAAGGATGTGTTCGGCCCAGCTTTGTGGGCTGAAGAGCCTATGTTGTGCTGCAGGTTTTCTATATTTCTATGTTTTCCTTGAGACCTGGACAGCAGATAAAAAAAAGTAGCTTAAAGTTGTTAAGAATGGAGTGAAAGGATGTACAGGAGAAAGGAAATATCTCCGAGAGGATGAGACAAATTTCCTTAATATCACGCAGATTGATTGGTGAATATTGGGACAATATAGCAATGGGAAGGTTGGCCAATCATTACTACAGTATTTGGAGGTTTAGCCTGTTGTCTTGTTGATCGGTGAATTCCTCTCAGGCAATGACACAAAATTCTGGAGAAACTCAGCAGGTCAGGCAGCAACTGAGGATAGGAATAAAGAGTCAACATTTCGGGTTGAGATCAGTACTGATGAGGGGTTTTGACCCGATATGTCGACTATTTATTCCTGTCCATTGATGCTGAATTTATCCAGCATCCTGTGTGCTTTACTCTGGATTTCCAGCATCTGCTGAACCTCTTGTGGTTATAATTCCTCTCGGGAGTCCTTTGGGCTGGAAGATCATTTATTACCCCAGCAGTTTTGTGGGTTCTAAGGTGGCTGAGAAGGTCAATCTGGGAAAGAGAAACTCTGCCCCCAGTGGATGGGTTATGAGTTGTTTCCCTCCTTCCCTGTCCCTGGTTACAAATAAATCTTCAAGTGTTCAGTTTTAAATGCAAGCACAAAAAGAAATCAAAATAACAAAGTGTTGATCTGTACAATTAGATCCAATTCAATATCTGGACAACTGTAGTGTGAGGAGCCTCGTTAGCGCAGTAGGCAGCGCGTCAGTCTCATAATCTGAAGGTCGTGAGTTCAATCCTCACACGGGGCACTAGTTTTGTGGGCGACCAGACCTGAGCTGTGAAATTCTCTGCCACAATTTCCATGCCATGTAATTGAGGGTCATTTCCTGCTCTCTGTGAATTACACTATGATCATAAAAGAAATCTACAGGTATATCTATGATGCTGGAAAGCTGAGAACAAAAGAGCAAACCCTGGAAAACACTCAGCAGATCGGGCAGTCTCCCTGGAGAGAGAACCAGTTAAAGGTTCAGGCCACAAACCTTTCCTGAGAGAGGGCAGATGAGAAAGGTGATTAGTTTAATGTCATAATCAGGTTTAGTATCACTGGCATATGTGATCAAATCTGTTGTCTTTGCAGAAGCAGTAAAATACAATACATAATAAAAGAGAAAAAACTGTGAATTACACTAAGTTTATATATTAATTACTTAAATTTTAAAAAGTTGTGAGGTAATGTTGATGGATTGTCACCCCAGGACAGGACAGGCTAAACCCAGATGACATAGAGTTTGCCTGAAAGGGAAAAGAATTAATAGATGGGCTGTTTTTGTGCTGTTCTGCTCTATACTCCATTGAAAGGGATGCCAGAGGAAAACTTGTAGATGAAACAAACTCTCAGGGCAGGTGGTAGAGGTAAGTACAATTAGAATGCTTAAAAGAAATTCAAAGTTTTAAAGAAAAATAAACTTCAAAGTAAAACTATGACCAAAGAACCTATATGTTCAAAGTTCTCCATTTACTAACTTGAGATTCATTTTCTTGCAGGCATTCACAGTAGAACAAAGAAATACAATAGAATCATTGCAAAACTCCACACAAAACAACCAAGGTTCAAAGGACAAGCAAATGGTTAGGATACACGCAAAATGCTGGTGGAACTCAGCTGGTCCGGCAGCATCTGTGGAAAGCCGTAGAGAGTTGACATTTCAGGCTGAGACTCTCTATCAGGACTGGAAAGGAAGTGTGGGGGAGAAGCCAGAAAGAGGAGGATAGGAAAGGATTAGATGTACTGTATATGGGCAAAACAAATGAAAATGGGACTGGCTCAAGTAGGCAATTTAGTCAGCAGGGAAGAATTGGGTCGAAGGGCCTTCTCGAGTTCTGTGTTTGCTGTCAGAATAGGTATTGGTGAGAATTCTTTAAAGTGCTCAGTATGGATTCACTTTCAAGGAGTATTCATTGCATCTTCTCAATATTGATTGTTTATTTCTTTATTATTTTGTTTTTTTTGTTTTTGTATTTGCAGACTTTGTTGTGATTTGCACATAGGCTGTTTGTCCTGTTTTGTACGGTCTTTCATTGATTCTGTTGTGTTTCTTTATGTTTACTGTGAATGCCCACAAGTAATTGAATCTCATATTTGTATATGGTGATATATATGTAGTTTGGTAATAAATTTACTTAGATGATTTGAACATTGAATGAAAATTATAGACTATTGATTTGTACAAAGATGTCTGATTTGTTTACTGGCTACAGTAGTTCCCAGGGCCTCGTTAGCGCAGTAGGCAGCGTGTCAGTCTCATAATCTGAAGGTCGTGAGTTCAATCCTCACACAGGGCACTAGTTTTATGGATGAACAAACAATGATTGAGACAATTTTCACGCTATTGTGTTGAGGATATCATCTCCTGCTCTGCTTCGATTGCACAATCATGTTAAAGCTGTCCACATATGTTGGAAATCTGAAACAAAACAAAAAATGCAAGAGAAAACACTCAACAGATCACTTTGCATCTGTTGAGAGAGAATTGCTTAGAAGTTCAGGCAGCTACAAACCTTTCTTGAGAGACAGCAAACAAGCTTCAAGTTGCTCCTTCTCCACTATCAGAGGACAGGAGCCATCTTTGGAAATAAAGAGTCACCCTTTCGGATCAGGGCTCTCTGCTGTCGGACTTGACGATTTTTTGCAACAGGTTGGTCGTTGCTCCAGATCCCGGCATCTGTCGTTTCCTGGGTCTCCAATAAAGAGGCTTGAGAAAGGCAATGAAGTTGTGGGATTCAAGAAGGGATTTAGCACACCCTTGAATGTTCGCTTTTGTCTGCCTGGTAATCCTTTCTCTTGGTAAACTGCTGTTTCAGGGGTCTGGTGTCAAACATGCAAACAACATGGCCTGTCCAATGGCATTAAACGGTCTTGAATCTTGAAAAAGTTTAATGTCATGCAAATTGATTGACTATCGTGCACACAAATGTCTGATGAAGAGTGAACAAAGGCTTCTTTACAACTTGGATCTTCTTCCCTTTGCCCGGAAGATCACTGATGGTCAATGTAGGGAACACAGACCCTTCCACTGATGGGACAAGTGGATAACGTGTGAGGTGGACCACTCATTACAGGACTTACACACGGTCTCTAAACCCTCTGGATGATGGCCTTCAGGTTTGCAGTGCATCCTGAATTCTCATTCTCCACTTTGAAAGGGCTTGGTCCAGAAATTCTTCAAGTGTTCAGTTTTAAATGCAAGCATGAAAAGAAATCAAAAGAACAAAGTATTGATCTGTACAATTAGATCCGATTCAATATCTGGACAACTGTAGTGTGAGGAGCCTCGTTAGCGCAGTAGGCAGCGCGTCAGTCTCATAATCTGAAGGTCGTGAGTTCAATCCTCACACGGGGCACTAGTTTTGTGGGCGACCAGACCTGAGCTGTGAAATTCTCTGCCACAACTTCCATGCCATGTCATTGAGGGTCATTTCCTGCTCTCTGTCAATTGCACTATGATCATTAAAGAGATCTACAGATGCTGCAAAACTCAGAACAAAACAGAAAACCTTGGGAAACACTCAGCAGATCAGGCAGCCTCCCTGTAGAGAGAAACAGTTAAAGGTTCAGGCCACAAACCTTTCCTGAGAGAGGGCAGATGAGAAAGGTGATTAGTTTAATGTCATAATCGGGTTTAGTATCACTGGCATATCTCAAGAAATCCGTTGTCTTTGCAGCAGTAGTAAAATACAATACATATTAATAGAAAAAACTGTGACTTACACTAAGTACATATATATTAAATACTTAAATTTAAAAAATTAGTGAAGTAATGTTGATGGGTTTTCACTCCCAGAACAGGGGAGGCTAAAGCCAGATGACATAGTTTTAGACAGAAAGGGAAAAGAAAAAAAATAGATGGGCTGAAAGGCCTGTTTCTGTGCTGTTCTTCTCTAAGATTCCATTGAAAGGGATGCCAGAGGAAAACCTTTCACACAGAGGGCAATGTGTAGATGAAACAAACTCTCAGGGCAGGTGGTAGAGGTAAGTATGATTAGAATGTTTAAAACACATTCAAAGTCTTAAAGAAAAATAAATTTCAAGGTAAAACTATGACCAAAGAACCTATATGTTCAAAGTTTTCCATATACTAGCGTGAGATTCATTTTCTTGCAGGCATTCACAGTAGAACAAAGAAATACAATAGAATCATTGCAAAACTCCACACAAAACAACCAGGGTTCAAAGGACAAGCAAATGGTTAGGATACACGCAAAATGCTGGTGGAACTCAGCTGGTCCGGCAGCATCTGTGGAAAGCCATAGAGAGTTGACATTTCAGGCTGAGACTCTCTATCAGGACTGGAAAGGAAGTGTGGGGGAGAAGCCAGAAAGAGGAGGATAGGAAAGGATTAGATATACTACATACAGGCAAAACAAATGGAAATGGGACTAGCTGAAGTGGACAACTTAGTCCGCAGGGAAGAATTGGGTCGAAGGGCCTTCTTCTGTGCCATGTTTGCAGTCAGAATAGGTATTGGTGAGAATTCTTTGAAGTGCTCGGTATTGTGTGCATCGTTACTACCCCAAGTCTGAACTGTTCCCATGACCCATGGACTCACTTTGAAGGACTCTTCATCGCATCTTCTCAATATTGATTGTTTATTTCTTTATTATTTTGGGTTTTTTTAAATTTTGTATTTGCAGAGTTTGTTGTGATTTGCACATTGGTTGTTTGTCTTGTTTTGTATGGTCTTTCATTGATTCTGTTGTGTTTCTTTGTATTTACGGTGAATGCCCACAAGTAATTGAATCTCATGTTTGTATATGGTGACACATATTTAGTTTGGGGATAAATTTATTTTGACGTTTTGAACTTTGAATGAAAGTTATAGACTATTGATTTGTACAATGACCTCTGAGTTGTTTTCTGGAGCTACAGCAGTTCCCAGGGCCTCGTTAGCGCAGTAGGCAGCGCGTCAGTCTCATAATCTGAAGGTCGTGAGTTCAATCCTCACACGAGGCACTAGTTTTATGGATCAACAAACAAACAATGAGTGGGACAATTTTCATGCTATTCGTTGAGGATATCATCTCCTGCTCTGCTTCAATTGCAATATCAAGTTAAAGATTTCCGCAGATGTTGGAAAACTGAAAACAAGATAGAAAATGCCATAGAAAACACTCAACAGATCACTTTGCATCTGTTGAGAGAGAATTGCTTAGAAGTTCAGGCAGCTACAAACCTTTCTTGAGAGAGGGCAAACAAGCTTCAAGTTGCTCCTTCTCCACTATCAGAGGACAGGAGCCATCTTTGGAAATAAAGAGTCACCCTTTCGGATCAGGGCTCTCTGCTGTTGGACTTACTGATTCTTTGCAGCAGATTGGTCGTTGCTCCAGATCCCGGCATCTGTCGTTTCCTGGGTCTCCAATAAAGAGGCTTGAGAAAGGCAATAAAGTTGTGGGGAGGTTGCATCTCTTCAAGGAGGCATTTAGCACACCCTTGAATCTTTGCCTTTGTCTGCCTGGTAATCCTTTCTCTTGGTAAACTGATGTTTCAGGGGTCTGGTGTCAAACATGCAAACAACATGGCCTGTCCAATGGCATTAAACGGTCTTGAATCTTGAAATAGTTTAATGTCATGCACATTGATTGACTAACGTGCACACAAATGCTTGACAAAGAGTGAACAATGGCTTCTTTACAACTTAGATCTTCTTCCCTTTGCCCGGAAGATCACTGATGGTCAATGTAGGAAACACAGACCCTTCCACTGATGGGACAAATGGATAACGTGTGAGGTGGACCACTCATTACAGGACTTACACACGGTCTCTAAACCCTCTGGATGAAGGTCTTCAGCTTTGCAGTGCATCCTGAATTCTCATTCTCCACTTTGAAAGGGCATGGTCCAGAAATTCCCAGCAGTCTGTCAGGAGGTTGTATTTCTCAAGAAGGCTTTTACTCACCATTGAATCATTTCCTGTGTCTCTCAGATGATCTCCTCCCATAGTAGAGCCTCTATTTCAGGTCTTTGGTGTCAGGCATAGGAATGAGCTGTGAGCCCAGCGGAACCTCAGTACTAGGGACATCCTGGAAAAGAATGTGATATCATTTGGAGCTCATCCCCAGTGAATATGGACAACTTTGTGAACAGAATTGGTATTGGTAAGAATTCTCTAAAAGAGTTCAGTGTTGTGTGTGTGTGAGTGACAAGAATGAAATGAAAAGTACACGCTATTGATTTAAACATGGACATCTGATTTGTTACCTGGGTAAAATATGGTATCTCACAGGCCTTGTTAGCGCAGTGAGCAATACATCAGTCTCACAATCTGAAATTCTTGAGTTTGAACCTCACATGGGGCACTCGTTTTATTGGAGACAATACAATGTCTGTGCAATTCCTCTGTGAATATCTCCAGCTTTTGTTGAATGGATTCACCTCATGTTCTATTGTGCATTGATTGACAAATCTTATAAGACACTGCAGATGAAGGGGATCTGAAATAAAAAGAGAACGTGCTGGAGACACTCAGCAGGTCAGATACTTTGCCCATTGAAAAGAGAAATGGTTAATCTTCCAGGTTGGAAAACTTCTTTGAGAACTGGACAACAGAGGAAACAAATTAGCTGAAATTTGTTAAGAATAGAGTGAAGGAATGTATAGGAGAAAGGATTTCAGATAGGATGAGACAAAATTGCTTAATATCATGCAGATTGATTGGTTGCAGATTTTATGGGAGACAATACAACGGCTGTGGAATTCCTTTGTGACTATCTCCAGCCCTTTGTTGAATGGTTTAGACAATAGACAATAGACAGTAGGTGCAGGAGTAGGCCTTTCGGCCCTTCGAGCCAGCACCACCATTCACTGTGATCATCGCTGATCATACACAATCAGTACCCCGTTCCTGCCCTCTCCCCATATCCCTTGACCCCGCTATCTATAAGAGCTCTATCTAACTCTCTCTTGAATGCATCCAGAGACTTGGCCTCCACTGCCTTCTGGGGCAGAGCATTCCACATAACCACCAGTCTCTGGGTGAAAAAGTTTTTCCGTATCTCTGTTCTAAATGGCCTACCCCTTATTCTTAAACTGTGGCCTCTAGTTCTGGACTCACCCATCAGCGGGAACATGCTTCCTGCCTCCAGTGTGTCCAATCCCTTAATAATCTTATATGTTTCAATCAGATCCCCTCTCATCCTTCTAAATTCCAGTGTATACAAGCCCAGTTGCTCCAATCTTTCAACTGTCCTGCCATACGACAGTCCCGCCATTCCGGGAATATACCTCGTGAACCTACGCTGCACTCCTTCAATAGCAAGAATGTCCTTCCTCAAATTTGGAGACCAAAACTGCACACAATACTCCAGGTGGGGTCTCACCAGGGCCCTGTATAGCTGCAGAAGGACCTCTTTACTCCTATACTCAATTCCTCTAGTTATAAAGGCCAGCATGCCATTAGCTTTCTTCTCTGCCTGCTGTACCTGCATGCTTGCTTTCATTGACTGATGTACAGGAACACCTAGATCTCATCGTACTTCCCCTTTTCCTAACTTGACTCCATTTAGATAGTAATCTGTCTTCCTGTTCTTGCCACCAAAGTGGATAACCTCACATTTATCCACATTAAACTGCATCTGCCATACATTCACCCACTCACCTAGCCTGTCCAAGTCACCCTGCATTCTCATAACATCCTCCTGACATTTCACACTGCCACTCAGCTTTGTGTCATCGGCAAATTTGCTAATGTTACTTTTAATCCCTTCATCTAAATCATTAATGTATATTGTAAACAGCTGCGGTCCCAACACTGAACCTTGCGGTACCCCACTGGTCACAGCCTGCTATTCCAAAAGGGACCCGTTAATCGCTACTCTTTGTTTCCTGTCAGCCAGCTAATTTTCAATCCATGTCAGTACTCTGCCCCCAATACCATGTGCCCTAATTTTGCCCACTAATCTCCTATGTGGGACTTTATCAAAAGCTTTCTGGAAGTCCAGGTACACTACATCCAATGGCTCTCCCTTGTCCATTTTCATAGTTACATCCTCAAAAAACTCCAGAAGATTAGTCAAGCATGATTTTCCCTTCATAAATCCATGCTGACTTGGACTGATCTTTCTGCTGTAACCAAATGTGTCGTAATTTCCTCTTTTATAATTGACTCCAGCATCTTTCCCACTACTGACATCAGGCTAACCGGTCTATAATTCCCTGTTTTCTCTCTCCCTCCATTCTTGAAAAGTGGGACAACATTAGCCACCCTCCAATCCACAGGAACTGATCTTGAATCTATAGAACATTGGAAAATGATTACCAATGCGTCCACGATTTCTTGAGCCACCTCCTTAAGTACCCTGGGATGCAGACCATCAGGTCCCAGGGACTTATCAGCCTCCAGCCTCAACAGTCTATCCAACACAGTTTCTTGCATAATATAAATTTCTGTCAGTTCATCCATTACCTTAGTTCCTTTGGCTCTATTACATCTGGGAGATTGTTTGGTGTATTGCCTTTTTTGTTATCTTCTGTTGCTCTTTAAAAGCTTCCCAGTCCTCCGGTTTCCCGCTCATCTTTACTATGTTAAACTTGTTTTTTATCTTTATACTGTCCTTTACTTCCCTCATCATCCACAGCCGCCCCTTACTCCCTTTAGGATCTTTCTTCCTCTTTGGAATGAATCGATCCTGCACCATCTGCATTATTCCCAGAAATACCTGCCATTGTTTTTCCACTGTTTTCCCTGCTAGGGTATTGTTTCATTGAACTTTGGCCAGCTCCTCCCTCATAGCTCCATAGTTCCCTTTGTTCAACTGTAATACTGACACATCTGATTCTCCCTTCTCCTTCTCAAGTTGTAGGTTAAAACATATATTATGGTCACTACCTCCTAATGGCTCCTTTACCTCGAGGTCCCTGATCAAATCCGGTTCAATGCCCAACACTAAATGTTCCATTGTATATTAGAACATTCCAATGTTCTAATTTCATCTCATGTTCCACAGTGCATTGATTGACAAATCTTATAGGATATTGAAGATGATGGAGGTCTGAAATAAAAAGAGAAATAAAGCAGGCTCTGGAACAGCTTCTTCCACCAGTCCATCAGTCTGTCGGGAACGGGGACAGGAGCCAAATGCAGAACGCAGGCACTGAAGTACTAGGGGTAGGACAGGATGGGGATGCCATGGCATGTAAGGGGTAATGCAGGCGGGGCTGGATCCCGGAGGTCAGGCAGGCAGGGCAGGATCCCAGAGTTCAGGCAGGCAGAGCAGGATCCCAGAGTTCAGGCGGGCAGAGCAGGATCCCTCAATTAAGAATTGCTTAATATCATGCAGATTGATTGGTGAATATTGGGACAACATAGCAATGGGAAGGTTGGCCAATCATTACTACAGTGTTTGGAGGTTTATCCTTTTGTCTTTTTGATCGGTGAATTCCTCTTAGGCAACAACACAAAATTCTGGAGAAACTCAGCAGGTCAGGCAACAACTGAGGATAGGAATAGAGTCAACATTTCGGGTTGAGATCAGCACTAATGAGGGGTTTTGACCCGATACTTCAACTGTTTATTCCTGTCCATTGATGCTGAGTTTGTCCAGCATCCTGTGTGCTTTACTCTGGATTTCCAGCATCTGCTGAACCTCTTGTGGTTATAATTCCTCTCGGGAGTCCTTTGGGCTGGAAGATCATCTATTACCCCAGCAGTTTTGTGGGTTCTAAGGTGGCTGAGAAGGTCAATCTGTGAAAGAGAAACTCTGCCCCCAGTGGATGGGTTATGAGTTGTTGCACTCCTTCTCTGGTTACAAAGAATTCTTTAAGTGCTCAGTTTTAAATGCAAGCACGAAAAGAAATCAAAAGAACAAAGTATTGATCTGTACAATTAGATCCGATTCAATATCTGGACAACTGTATTGTGAGGAGCCTCGTTAGCGCAGTAGGCAGCGCGTCAGTCTCATAATCTGAAGGTCGTGAGTTCAATCCTCACAGGGGGCACTAGTTTTGTGGGTGACCAGATCTGAGTTGTGAAATTCTCTGCAACAATTTCCGCCCAACATCATTGGGCGTTATCTTCTGCACTCTGTTAATTGCACTATGATCATAAAAGAAATCTACAGAAACATCTACAGATGCTGCAAAACTCAGAAGAAAAGAGAAAACCTTGGAAAACACTCAGCAGATCAGGCCTTGTTAGCGCAGTGGGCAATACATCAGTCTCACAATCTGAAGTTCTTGAGTTTGAACCACACATGGGGCACTAGTTTTATGGGAGACAATACAACATCTGTGAAATTCCTGTGACTATCCCCAGTCCTTTGTTGAATGGTTTCATCTCATGTTCTTTTGTGCATTGATCAACAAATCTTATAAGACATTGAAGATGATGGAGATCTGAAATAAAAAGAGAAATAAAAGCAGGCTCTGGGACAGCTTCTTCCACCAGTCCGTCAGACTGATTAATTCATGCTGATAGGACTGTATTTCTATGCTATATTGACTGTCCTGTTGTACATACTATTTATTATAAATTACTCTAAGTTGCAAATTGCAAATTTAGACTGAGACATAACATAAAGATTTTTACTCCTCATGTATATCAAGGATGTAAGAAATAAAGGCAATTCAGTTCAACTACTGGGGACACTCAGCAGGTCAGATAGTGCCCACTGGAAAGAGAAAGCATTAATCTTCCAGGTTGGAAAGCATTTAATTGGATTAAGGGGAAATAAGGCGTTTAATTGGAGTAAGGCGAAATATGAGGCTACCAGGCAGGAACTTGGAAGCATAAATTGGAAACAGATGTTCTCAGGGAAATTTACGAAAGAAATGTGGCAAATGTTCAGGGGATATTTGCATGGGGCTCTGTATTGGTACGTTCCATTGAGACAGGGAAAGGATGGTAGGTACAGGAAACATGGTGTACAAAGGCTGTTGTAGATCATGTCAGGAAGAAAAAAGAGCTTACGAAAGGTTCAAAAAGCTAGTTAATAATAGAGATCTAGAAGATTATATGGCTAGCAGGAAGGAGCTCAAGAAATTAAGAGAGTGCCTCAGGGATCTGTTCTGGGACCCTTACTCCATGAGATTTTTATAAGTGACCTGGATGAGGAAGTGGAGGGATGGGTTAGTAAGTTTGCTAATGAAGGTTGGAGGTGAACAAAGGTTGGAGGTGTTGTGGATAGTGTGGAGGGCTGTCAGAGGTTACAGCGGGTCATTGATAGGATGCAAAACTGGGCTGAGAAGCGGCAGATGGAGTTCAACCCAGATAAGTGTGAAGTGGTAGGTCAAATATGATGGCAGAATATAGTGTTAATGGTAAGACTCTTGGCAGTGTGGAGGATCAGAGGCATCTTGGGGTCTGAGTCCATAGGACACTCAAAGCAGCTGAGCAGGTTGATTCTGTGGTTGAGAAGGTGTATGGTATATTGGACTTCATCAATTGTGGAATCAAATTTAGGAGCCGAGAGGTAATGATGCAGCTATATAGGACCCTGGTCAGACCCCACTTGGAGTACTGTGCTCAGTTTGGGTCGCCTCACTACAGGAAGGATGTGGAAACCATAGAAAAGGTGCAGAGGAGATTTACAAGGATGTTGCTTGAATTGGGGAGCATGCCTTATAAGAATAGGTTGAGTGAACTCAGCCTTGTCTCCTTGGAGCGACGGAGGATGAGAGGCGTTGATCATATGGATAGTCAGAAGCTTATCCAAGGGCGGAAATGGCACAGTTTAAGGTTCTTGCAAGTAGGTACAGAGGAGATATCAGGGGTGAATTTTTTACACAGAGCGTGGTGAGAGAATAGAATGGGCTGCTGGCGATGGTGGTGGAGGTGGATACGATAGGGTCTTTTAAGAGACTCCTGGACAGGTATATGGAGCTCAGAAAGCAGAGGGCTATGGGTAACCCTAGGTAATATCTCAGGTCAGTACATGTTTGGCACAGTTTTGTGGGCCAAACAGCCTGTATTGTGCTGTAGGTTTTCTATGTTTCTGTGTGTTCCTTGAGACCCGGACAACATAGGGAACAAATTAGTTTAAAGCTGTTAAGAATAGCGTGAAGGGATTTACAGAAGAAAGGAAGTATTTCAGATGGGATGAGACAAAATTGCTTAATATCATGCAGATTGGTGAATATTGGGACAGCATGGCAATGGGAAGGTTGGCCAATCATTACTACAGTGTTTGGAGGTTTATCCTTTTGTCTTGTTGATCGGTGAATTCCTCTCAGGCAAAAACACAGAATTCTGGAGACACTCAGCAGGTCAGGCAGCAACTGAGGATAGGAATAAAGAGTCAACATTTCGGGTTGAGATCAGCACTAATGAGGGGTTTTGACCCGATACGTCAACTGTTTATTCCTGTCCATTGATGCTGAATTTATCCAGCATCCTGTGTGCTTTACTCTGGATTTCCAGCATCTGCAGAACCTCTTGTGTTTATAAATCCTCTCGGGAGTCCATTGCGATGGAAAATCATTTATTACCCTAGCAGTTTTGTGGGCTCTAAGGTGGCTGAGAAGGTCAATCTGTGAAAGAGAAACTCTGCCCCCAGTGGATGGGTTTTGAGTTGTTGCCCTCCTTCCCTGTCCCTGGTTACAAATAAATCTTCAAGTGTTCAGTTTAAAATGCAAGCACGAAAAGAAATCAAAATAACAAAGTGTTGATCTGTACAATTAGATCCGATTCAATATCTGGACAACTGTAGTGTGAGGAGCCTCGTTAGCGCAGTAGGCAGCGCGTCAGTCTCATAATCTGAAGGTCGTGAGTTCAATCCTCACACGGGGCACTAGTTTTGTGAGCGACCAGACCTGAGCTGTGAAATTGTCTGCCACAATTTCCATGCCATGTAATTGAGGAACATCGGCTCTCTGTCAATTGCACTATGCTCATAAAAGAAATCTACAGATGTTGGAAAACTGAGAACAAAAGAGCAAACCCTGGGAAACACTCAGCAGATCAGGCAGCCTCCCTGGAGAGAGAAATAGTTAAAGGTTCAGGCCACAAACCTTTCCTGAGAGAGGGCAGATGAGAAAGGGGATTAGGTTGATGTCACAATCAGGTTTAATTTCACCAGCACATGTCATGAAATTTGTTGTCTTTGCAGCAATATTACATTACAATACATAATTATGGAGAAAAACCTGTGAATTATGCTAAGTATATGTATTAAATAGTTAAATAGGTAGTGCAAAAAAGTAGAGAGGATATTTTTCATGTGTTTCAATGTCCATTCAGAAATCTGATGACAGCGGGGAAAAAGCTGTACTTGAATCATTTAGTGTTTTTCCTTCAGACTTCTGTACCTCCTCCCTGATGGCAGCAATGAGAACAGGGCATGACCTGAGTGATTCCAGGGAGTCCATAATGATGGATGCAGCCTTTTTGAGGCATCACTCCTTGAAGATGTCCTTGAAAGTTGCTCCTTCTCCACTTTGAGAGGATATGGGCCTTCTGTGGAGGAAAATAAACATTCAAAGATTTGGGCCAAGACCCTTTATCAGGATTCACTGATTTTCTGCAGCAGATTAGTTGTTGCTCCAGATCCCAATATTCATCATTTCCTGGGTCTCCAGTAAAGAGACTTGAGAAAGGTATTGAAGTTGTGGGAAGGTTGCATCTCTTCAAGGAGGCATTTAGCACACCCTTGAATCTGCCTTTGTCTGCCTGGTAATCCTTTCTCTTGGTAAACTGCTGTTTCAGGGGTCTGGTGTCAAACATGCAAACAACATGGCCTGTCCAATGGCATTAAACGGTCTTGAATCTTGAAATGGTTTAATGTCATGCAAATTGATTGACTAACGTGCACACAAATGTCTGATGAAGAGTGAACAATGGCTTCTTTACAACTTAGATCTTCTTCCCTTTGCCCGGAAGATCACTGATGGTCAATGTAGGAAACACAGGCCCTTCCACTGATGGGACAAGTGGATAACGTGTGAGGTGGACCACTCATTACAGGACTTACACATGGTCTCTAAACCCTCTGGATGAAGGCCTTCAGGTTTGCAGTGCATCCTGAATTCTCATTCTCCACTTTGAAAGGGCATGGTCCAGAAATTCCCAGCAGTCTGTCAGGAGGTTGTATTTCTCAAGAAGGCTTTTACTCACCATTGAATCATTTCCTCTGTCTCTCAGATGATCTCCTCCCATAGTAGAGCCTCTATTTCAGGTCTTTGGTGTCAGGCATAGGAATGAGCTGTGAGCCCAGCGGAACCTCAGTCCTAGGGACATCCTGGAAAAGAATGTGATCTCATTTGGAGCTCATCCCCAGTGAATATGGACAACTTTGTGAACAGAATTGGTATTGGTAAGAATTCTCTAAAGGGTTCAGGTGTGTGTGTGTGTGTGTGTGTGTGTGTGTGTGTGTGTGTGTGTGTGTGTGTGTGTGTGTGTGTGTGTGTGTGTGTGTGTGTGTGTGTGTGTGTGTGTGTGTGTGTGTGTGATAAGTGCAAGATATTGATCATACTTAAACATCTGATTTGTTACCTGGATAAAATAGGGTACCCTAGACAATAGACAATAGCCAATGTCAATCTGTTTAATCTCCTCTGTTACCCTAGAGGCCTAGTTAGTTAGCACAGTAGGCAAAGCGTCAACCTCATCACCTGAAGGTTGTGAGTTTGAGCTTATCATGGGCACTAGTTTGATGGAAGGTAGTACAAGAGTTGTGAAATTCCTCTGTGACTATCTCAGGATCTTTGTTCAATTGGTTCGTCTCATGTTCCATTCTGCATCGATTGAAATAGACAAATGGATGTGGAGAGGATGCTTCCTCTGGTGGGAGAATCTAAGACCAGAGGACACAGCCTCAGCACAGAGGGGCGACCATTGTGAATGGAGACGAGGAGGAATTTCTTTGGCCAGAGAATGGTGTATCTGTGGAATTTGTTGCCACAGGCTGGGGTGGAGGCCATGTATTTATGTATATTTAAGGCAGAGATTGACAGGTTCTTCATTAGTCAGGGTGTGAAGGAATACAGGGAGAAGGCAGGAGATTGGGATTGAGGGGCAAAGTGGTTCTGCCACAAAGACTCAATAGGCCAAATGGCCTAATTTGCTCCATGTCCTATGGTCTTATTCTCTGGATATTTATTGCTTATTTATTATTATTATTATTTTGTTTATTTTTGTATGTACACAGTTTATTGTTTATTTTGTTCTGTGTGGTCTTTCATTGATTCTATCGTGTTTCTTTGTATTTACTGTAAATGCCTGCAAGAAAATGAATCTCATGGTTGCTTATGGTGACATATATGTAGTTTGCTACTGGATTCAGTTTGAAATTTTGAACTTTGAATGAAAAATACAAACTGTTGATTTGTACAATGACTTCTGATCCGTTTACTGTCTGACCGTAGTGCGCAGGGCCTCGTTAGCGCAGTAGGCAGCGCGTCAGTCTCATAATCTGAAGGTCGTGAGTTCAATCCTCACACGGGGCACTAGTTTTATGGTTCTATTTCGATTGCATTAGAAGGCATCTGAAGATGTTGGAAACAAAATAGAAAATGCCAGAGGAAACACTCGGAAGATCAGGCTGCATCTGCGGAGAGAGAGAGGCCGTTAAAGGTTCAGGCGGCCGCAAACCTGTCTTGAAAGAGGCCAAACAATCTTCGGGTTGCTCCTTTGTGAGGACGTGAGCCAATCTTTCGGATCAGGACTCTTTACTGCTGGACTTGTTGATATTTTTTTTCCGGCAGGTTTGTTGTTGCCCCAGATCCCGACATCTGTCGTTTCCTGGGTCTCCAACAGAGGCTTGAGAAAGGCTAGTGTCAAACCTGCAGACAACATGGCCTGTTCACATTTGAATCCGAATCCCAACCAGGTTTATCACCGGCACATTCCATGAGATTTGTTAACTTGGTGGCACCAGTACAAAGCAATACGTGATAAATATAGGGGGGGGGGGAACGGAATTGCAGTAAGTATATATGTATATTAAATAGTTGAATTAAAATAAGTAGTGCAAAAATATATTTTAAAAAGTAATGACGTGGTGTTCATAGGTTCAATGTCCATTCAGAAATCAGATGGCAGATGGCAGAGGGGAAGAAGCTGTTCCTGAATCGAGTGTGTGCCTTCAGGCTCCTGTACCTCCTCCCTGACGGTAACAACGAGAAGAGGGCATGTCCTGGGTGGTGAGGGTCTTTAAAGTTGTAAGCCGCCTTTCTGAGGCACTGCTCCCTGAAGATGACTTGGATGCTACGGAGACTAGTACCATGATGGAGCTGAGTAATTTTACAAGTATTTATTGCTTTTTTTTTCTATTTTGTATCTGTACAGTTTGTTCTGAATTGCACATTGGTTGTATGTCCGTCTTGTTGTGTGCGTTGTTTCATTGATTCTATTCTTCTAACTAGAAAGTCTACCTTTAGTTACTTTGATTTGTACAATGACGTCTGATTTGTTTACTAGCGGACGAAAGATTCCAGAGCCTCGTTAGCGCAGTAGGCAGCGCGTCAGTCTCATAATCTGAAGGTCGTGAGTTCGAGCCTCACACGGGGCACTAGTTTTATGGGCGACTCCCTGAATTCTACCCCCATGGAATCTGAGATCAAATTGATCTGTTCAGTTTTAGATGCTCTGCCACAATCGTCGGTGTCACGACAACTAAAATAATAAAGTGCGCATGGCTGGAACATCTGCAGGGCAGACCTCTTTTATGGAGCGGAAAAACAGGCGACGTTAGGTTTGGGCCGAGACCCTGCTTCAGGAAAACGTAAATGGTTTTAGTGCAGGGACTGAGAAGATGGGAAGTCAGGATTGCCGTGATAATAGTCCCCAATGAGTAGTGATTGGTCCCCTCCTGCTCTCCGACCGCTTGTTGTTTAGCTGCCCCATATTGCTTTGTGTAACCTTCTTTCATGTCTTATTCAGGAATCAAAGTTGTTTAATATCATTCCAGTACACAGGTGTAAATGAGAATAATTGTTACTCCAGATCCAATGCATCATAAAAAACTATAAAAGGCAATAAATATAAAAACTTAGATAGCTTATGGACATAGACTGATTGTATGTCCATAACGTGAAACTAGGCACAGGAGTCTGTACATAAGGTGACTGAAAGGAAATTATAAAGTAGTGGAGAGGTGGGCTAATGGGTTAGTTAGTGTACGTTGCATGATTTATGAGGATAGATTAAGTGAACTAGTGCTCTTCACTTTGGAGCGAAGGAGGATGAGAGATGACTTGATAGAGGTGAAAAGATGATAAGAGGCATAGATCGAGTGGACAGCTATAAGTTTTTTTTCTCTCAGGGGGAGGAATGGCTAACGCGAGGGGGCATAGTTTTATGGTGATTGGGGGAAAATACAGGGGAGAGTGTCCGAGGTAATTGTTTACACAGAAAATGGTGGGTGTGGGTGTGGCACAGCCAGGAGTGGTGGAAGAAGCAGATAGATGAGGGGCATTTAATAGGCACATGGATGAAAAAAATGGAGGGCGACGTGGGAGGGAAGGGTTAGGTTGATCTTAAAATTAGGTTATAAGGTCGGCACAACATCGAGGGCTGAAGGGCCTGTACTGTGCTGTAGTTCTATATTGTATATCCATTTCTTTTCTTGAGTCTCGTTACTGGAGACCCGAGCGACAGCAGATGCTGGGGCCGGAAGCAAAAACCAATCGGTTGCAGGGCCTCGACGGGCCCAGCCACAACGTCCTGGTGAAGGGTCCCGGCCCGAAACGTCGGCTGTTCCTTTACATCCAAAGCCCCGAGGGGAATTAGCCCGACTCGCCGAGTTCCTCCAGCAACACACACCAAAAGACAGGAACTCAGCAAGTAAGGCAGCGCCGACGGAGGCGATTATCTGCCTGAAACTTCGCCCGTTTATTCCACCAGCCTGACTTGCTGAGTTCCTCCGGTATTTTGTGTATGTTGCCCCAGATTTCCAACATCTGCAGAATCCCTTTAAGGTTCAAAGTAAAGAATTTATTACCAGAGTGCATAGGTATCACCGCGTACAACCCCGAGGTTCTCTACTGGCGGGCATATTTAGTAAGTCTGTAGAACAGTAACTGTAAACATCAGGAACTATAAACTGCAAATGCAGATATAGATGAGTTCCTCTAGCAGCGTGTGTGGGAAGGGTCTCGGCTTGAAAAGTCGACTGTACTCTTTTCCATCGATGCTGCCTGGCCTGCTGAGTTCCTCCAGCATTTTGTGTGTGTTGCTTGGATTTCCAGCTTCTGCAGACTTTCTCGTGTGCATGTTTGTTGTTCTTTTTCTTCCGCATCCTCCCCCCCCCCACAGATCCCTATCTCCCTTGCCACTCTAATTGCCTCGATTTTTACAGTCCTCAGTCTGCCCCTCTTTCTCTCCATTGCCCCCTTCCAGATACCGCTGATAGACCCTTTACAACTCGGCGCCTCTCCCTCCGTCCGCCTCGGACAGCCGGCTCCAACCGCGCTCCGGGTCGAGGTCTGGCACTCGAAGCCCCGCAGAGCGGCCTCTCGCCCTCGGTCTCGGTTAGTCTCTGAAGCCACTTCGCTGCGCTGTAAATCAGAGCCTCGTTAGCGCAGTAGGCAGCGCGTCAGTCTCATAATCTGAAGGTCGTGAGTTCGAGCCTCACACGGGGCACACGTTTTTTATTCTAAAGCGTGCGCTCAATATTTTTCACCGCATCAGCACAAGTGGCCGCTGAACTCGGCACTATTCCTGAGTGTAATGGGATTTTCAAAAACCTCGAAGCTTTAGAAAAGCAAAGCTAATTCATTTCGGTCTGAATCTTCAACAAAGTTAAGGTTATGCATTTAAATTTCGAAGTGTTTGGAGAGGCACTTATTGAGATCGTTAACCCATAACCTCCCTTTTGTTACTTAATTGTAGGGGGCTCGATGTGCCCCCACCATGCAAAAGTTAACAATTGGGACGCGTTGCCGGAAACGGTTATGGGAAAGCATTCATTCGTGGGTTTCACCAAAGAAAATGTTCAAAGTAATTCATTGTCAAGTACTGTATATAACCCGGAAATTAATTTTCTTGAGGGTATTCACGGTAATTACAGATAAACACAATATAATAAATAAGAACACACAAAGCGAACAACCAATGTTCAAAAAATAACAAACAAGCCATACAAATCAAGAACATGAGTTGTTGGGTCCTTCAAAGTGAGACCATAGGTTGTGGACTGGTTCAGTGTTATCCCCTCCGGTTCAAGGATAGAGCATAATTACTACCTTCTTCTTATGCTATCGTGGGCATTTATGATACATTCTGCTCAAGGTCTCCCTTCAAATCTGTGCACCACAGAGGTGCAGCACTCTAGCACTCCTGGAGTGATGGCCTGGTGTTTTCTTTGCAAGAAAGTCAGGAGGACGTGGGGTGCTGGTAGTGGGGGTACGGTGGACACACAATATGCTGGAGGAATTCAACAGGTTAGGCAGCATCTATGGAGGGGATAAGCAGTCGATGTTTTGGGCTGCCGACACCCTTCATCAGCACTGGACAGAAACATCAACTCTTTATTCCTCTCCATAGATGCTGCCCGACCAGCTGAGTCCCTCCAGATATCTTGTGCTTGTTGTTCAAAATTTCTAGCATCTGCAGAATCTCTTGTGCTTCTGAAATGCTGGTAATACTCAGCAGTCCAATCTCCATCTGTAGTTAATCTCCCCAAAATCTGGGTCCAAGGACACCTCAGATAACAGTAGGGGTCCATGCCATAAGTAGGCTTCCAGCATTTTCTGTTTTTTTTTTAAATTTCAGACTTCCAGCATCTGTACTCTTTTCTGATTTTCAGAGGGTTGAGATGCAAGGGGGAATTCCAGATGTTCGGACCCTGGACATTTGAAGCAGAAGAATTCAGTTAGAGGGAATCTATAGGTTCTGAGCCAAAAGTCAGCCATGATGGAATGGCAGAGTAGACTTGATAAGGCGAGTGGTCTAATTCTGCTCCTATGTTTTATGAAGAGGAGGACAAGTCCCTCAGTGAGGTCAGAGTGGGGTAAGTGACATCTATGGGAAAGGATTATATTATACAGCCTACAAGAGATTCTTGGTCACAGACACTAAATGTGCCCTTGTTACAGTGAATGCACATTGCACTCTAACATTGAAACCCACATCTTCAAAACGACACAATACCTATGGTGCAAGTACGAAGAATATCTGCTGTCTTCTCAATCCTGAACTGGTGGTAAACTGATATCTAAGACTAAATTTCCAATTCATATGACTCAGGAAATTCAGGGATAAATTCTAAAATAAGGTTCCGGAATACTTGCAGTGTTCAGGAACAAGGCAACTCTCCAAGCCCTCTGCTCACACTACACTCACCCAAGGCAGTCAGGATTCATCGCCAGAACCTATGTACCACAATCCAAGAACAAAGTTAAAAGAACGGATTTTATTAGGATATAAAAGCATTGATAAATATTATTTAACCAGGAAGTTGATAACATTCAGGAGCAGATCTTTTTGATGGGACATTAGAGAATGAAGATTGCAAAAGATAAAGGTACAAGCACAAAATGTTGGAGGAACTCAGCAGGTCAGACATTGTTGGAAATGAGTAGATTGTCGACTTTTCAGGCCACATCCCTTCTTCAGGCCTCCTAAAGTTAAGGTTTCCTCAATTTTTTTTTACAAACGTTTGTAAGTCTTTACAGTCTTACTGTTGACACTTACTTCTCAAGCGTAGATCTCAGATGTATTCTGTGCCTCAAGTCGAAAGGAATTTTTATAGAACCTATAGACTTCTCTGCCTATTAATATATTTTATTTTTAGATAAATAGGTAGATACTTTATTGATCCCAAAGGAAATTAGTGTCACAGTAGCATTCCAAGTGCATAGATATACAAATATTAGAAGTAAGAAAGAATAAAAAATAAGTTACCTCAAACAGTCTAACAGAAGGGATCGTCACTTCCCCAGCTTTAGGTTGACTCATTATAGAGCCTCTTGGCCGAGGGTAAGAATGACCTCATTTCGCGCTCTTCAGAGCAGCGCAGTTGTCTCAGTCTATTACTAAAGGTGCTCCTCTGTTCAACCAATGTGGCATGCAGACAGTGAGAAACGTCCAGAATTGCCAGGATTTTCCATAGGGTCCTTTGTTCTACCACAGCCTCCTGTGTGTCCAGTTTGACTCCTATAACAGAGCCAGCCTTTCTAGTCAGTTTACTTAGCCTGTTGGCATCACCCGAGTTGATGCCATTGTCCCAGCACACCACTGCACAGAAGATTGTACTGGTGACAACAGACAGGTAGAACAGGTGAAGGAGAGGCCTGCACACTCCAAAGGACCTCATTCTCCTCAGGAAGTAGAGCTGACTCCAGTCCTTCTTGTACACAGCCTGTGTTGGTGTCCCACTCAAATCTGTCACACAGGTGCACCCTCGGGTACTTGTAGGTCCTCACCATGAATGGTAACAGTAAGAGGGAGCAGTGCAGGCTTAGTCTTCCTAAAGTCCATCACCACCTCCTTTGTCTTACTGAAGTTGATTTAAAGATACAACATGGTAACAGGATCTTTGGGCCCAATGAGCCCTCACCACCTAACTACACACACAACTAATTAACCCACACGTCTTCGGAATGTGGGAAAAAACCAGAGAAACCCTCATGGTCAAGGGGGATAACGTGCAGACTCCTCACAGACAGCAGCAGAATTGCCTCCCAGTCACTGGCATTGTGCTACCGGGCCACCTCCTTAGTTAATAAAGGGGGAGGTTTCATGAAGGAATTGAGAATTTCCTGGCAGAAAATAGCTGTCATCTTCACTGTGAATTGTGCATTGTCTGGGAGCGGAAAATGCTTAATTATTCCTCCCAAGACATCACTTTGATTGCTGCGACATTCACCTCCTGTCCACGATACATATTCAGCAGGAAGTCTTCAATTTCCTAGCTGGTTTATACCGGTCTATTTAAGCACAAGTACTTAAATTAAGAAATCCCTGGTGTTTCTGTAGTCTCTTGCTCATCGTCTCTCCCCCAGTGGAGCTTTGGCTGCTGTGAATTACATTTCCCTCCCCACACCCACCAGGAAAACAACAGACACACTGAAAAGCAGCAGCTGTCGGGTACAGACCTGTGTGTGCAGTCCAGTGGAACCCGAGGATGGAAAACTCGAGATAAACTAATGGAAAACAATACTTGCAATGGTTAGGTCAAAGGTCGGGGAGGAGGAGGAGGAGGGGAGATTTTAAAAAAAAATTAAGTACCAAGTTATCTGAAAGGAGTTCTAAAAATAACTGAAAAGACAACCAGTTGCTTAAGACTTTAAAAGTAAAGCAAAATGCATGCCAAGAGGAAAAGAGCAAGGGACTAATTAGATAGCAATTTACAAAGAGCTGGCATCACTACAAAGGGCCAAATGGCTTCCTCCTATATATTCTAAACAGAAAACACAGCACAGGGCAGGGCCTTCAGCCCATGTTGTACCAATCTTTTTAACTTACTCTAAGATCAATCTAACCCTTTCCTCCCCATCTGCCTCCATATCATCCACGAGCCTAAGAGTTCATAAAATATCTCTAATTTCACGTGCCTGAACCACCACTCTTGACAGCACATTCCATGCACCCACCATTCTGTGTGGAAAAAAAAACTTACCTCTGACACCCCCTCCTAAAATTTCCCCCAATCAGCTTAAAATTATGTCTCCCCACCTCCATATTAGCCATTTCTGCCCTGGGGAAAAACCTCTGGCTATCCACTCAGCCTATGTCTCTTATCTTGTACACCTCTATCAAACTGCCTCTCACCCTCCGTCACTCCAAAGAGAAAAGACCCAGCTCACTCAACATAGCCTCATAAAACGTTCTCTAATCCAGGCAACCGGCTGTTTAAGAACTGAGAGAAAAGCAAGTCTCCCAAGGCACACTTTATTCCAACGTCCAGAGAAGTTTGTCAAGTACAAATGTAGCATAGTCATGCCTCAAGATGTAGTATTTTCAGGACATTTCAATGTTGGAATTCACATTAGTTCATTGATTTGTCCAGGTTGCCTGGAGAAGGGTGGAAACTGCATTTTCTCCCCCTCTGGAAGTTTGCTGACAATGCCACTGACATTGGCCAAAACACAAAGGTGGTGATGAGACTGGGAATTTGGCCGAGTGCTGACAGGACAACTACCTCTCACTCAATATCAGCAAGACCAGGGAGATGATTGTTGACTCCAGAAAGAGGAAAACAGCCAGTCCTCATCAGAAGATCAGAGGTGGAGAGTCAACAACTTTAAATTCTTGGGTGTTATCACTTCTGAGGATCTGTCCTCGGCCCAGCACAAGTACAATTACGAAGAAAGCACAACAGCCCCTCTACTTTAATAGATGTTTACGAAGATTCAGCATGATATCTAAAACTTTGACAAACTTCTGGTGGTGGGGTGTAAATTGACAGGTTGCATCAGGGCCTGGTAAGACTTTAAAAGTGAAACAAGTACATGCCAATAGGAAATGAGTGGCCTGAAACTTCAACTCTTTAATCCTTTTGATAGGTGCTGCCTGACGTGCTGAATTCCTTCAGTGTTTTGTTTCGTAACACTCTGGAAAAGGTTTCACTGCTAACGTGATGGTCTTTCTGTAGAAGCAGTGTTTGGGTTATGGTCAGAGACAACAGGTGCTTCAGAATGTGAGCTGTCCAATCAGGGGAGCGGGGTTTCTGTGCTGTACACCTGACACCGTTGTGAGCCCGGGTCCTTGGTTCGGCAGGGGATGAAGAGAGAAGACACTGGAGAGAACAGTTTGTAGGATTTGACCTGGTGGGGGACTGTGATTCGATGGAGCACGGTGCCAGGGTCTACAGAGGATTGGCGAGTGTGACTTTTGGAAGAGTTGAGTTTCAACTTGTGAACATTTGACTGTTTAATTATAATGGGCCCTTTCTGTTTTTTCTTCTCCCCCCCCCCCCGTTTTTCTACTGACCCTTTAGTTAAGATTCATAAATATAATTCCTTTAACCGAATGCAGGGTGCTGTCTGATGTTTCTTGGCACCAGGGCAGCAAGTTACACAGCATCCACACAAACTGGGGTTTGGGGTGGGAGAGCCGTCCCCTTCTCATGGGTTTGGCGGGACCAGAACGTGCATTCCCTAGGCTTACGGAGCCCAAAGAAATGGTGGGGGGGGGGGGGTTCCGTTTATTTATTTATTATTGCAATACAGCGTGAAACAGGCCCTCCCAGCAATTTGAGCCGCACTGCCAAGCGGCTACCCTATTCTCAGGACAATTTCCATCGACCAATTAACCTACAACTGGTACGTCTTTAGACACTGGGTGGAAACAGGAGCACCCAGAGGAAACCCGTGTCGTCGCGCGGAAAACATACAGAATTGAACCCAGATTGCCTATAATGTAAAGCACTGTGTTAACCACGACGCTGACATACCACTGCATGCATACTGTCTTATATGATGGTCTGCAATGTTCTTGACAAGATTCCTCCTTCATCCTAAGAATGGTCGGACATTTAATTACTGTGGTCTGCAGTACAATTATGCGGTAGCTGCAATCAGAACTTAAAACTAAAGACACACAGAATCTTTCTTCTGAGGCAAATGACATACTGGAGGATGTTCATTTAAGTTGCGGAGGAAAGTTTGAAGAAGGAAAGCTTTTTAAAAAATATTATAAATACAGTGAGTGGTGGGAGCCTGGAACTGGCTGCCAGAGGAACTGATGGAAGCTGATACCGATACCACAGAGGCTTTTAGATAGTCAGGTGACTTCAGGGAATGCAGGAGTATGGATCACAGGCAGGAAGAGGAGATTTAGTTTAATTAGGCATCATGTACAGCACAGACATCATGGATCGAAGAGCCTACCCTGTACTGTTTAATATTTAATTCAATTGTAATATTCTGCATGATATCATGAGCACACAAAAGTTTCTGTCTGTAGCAAACGTCTCATCCTACTTGCAATCTGTCCTTTAAATAACAATCGTGAAGATCCCAGTGATTTGAACCTCTGGAGGTAATTAAGACACAAGACGTAGGAGGAGAATCAGGCCTTGCAGTCCATTGAATATTCTCCACCATTCCATCAAGGCTGATTTATTATCTCTCTTAACCCCGTTCTCCTTGTTCTCCTCATAACCTTCTACATCCTTACTACTCAAGAGTCTATCAGCCTCAACTTTAAATATACCAACAACTTCACAGTCGTCTGTGCCAGTAAATTCCACTGATTCGCCACCCTCTGGCTAAAGAAATTCCTCCTCATCTCTGTTCTAAATGGATGTTCTTGTATTGAAGCTGTGCTCTCTGGTTCTAGACCCACCCACTATAGGAAACATCCTCTCCACATCCACTCTATCTAGGCCTTCCAATATTCATCAAGTTTCAATGAGATTCCACCCACCCAGCCCATTCTTCTAACTCCAGCAAGTACAGACCCAGAGCCATGCTCCTCATATATATACCCTTTCACTTAACCTGACCCTCCACTGGACCCCCTCCAACACCAGCACAACCTTTCTTAGATAAGGGGCCCAAAACTGCTCAAACCAGATACCTCGTGATGTAGAATTCACTGTTCTTCAGATCCACTGACCACAAAAGGAATTTGGAAAATCCTATATAAAACTTTATTTCACAGTTCCATAAATAAAGATGTAAGGCAGGGGTTCCCAATCTGTTTTATGCCAAGGGCCCCTATCATTAACCAAGAGGTCAGTAGACCCAGGTTGGGAGCCCCTGATCCAAGGTTAAGATTAGGACGAGTCTGTAAACACTTGACCCAACACAGCAAGTTTGGAGCTGAAGTGCTGACTCGGGCAACTCAGCACGGGAATTTTCTTATTTGTTTTTCTTTTTCCTTCGTTCCCATCTTCAGCCGTCCACTTGCTCTTGCCTTGAGCTCGAGCCTGTTGAGAAGAGCCTCCCGCGTGCAGCCCCGCCCCCGCTTTCCGCGCGCTGCGGAACTCGTGCATCAGCGCCTCGACTTCCCAGCGCTCCTCCCGGTGCTGGCTGCAGCAGTGCAGGGCCGCGGGGTCGATGGGGTGCGCCTCTGTGTTGAACAGATAGCCGCCGGCCCCCAGCACGCATTCGCCGTAGGGGGTGGTGACCGTGTGGAAGGTGGTCCCGTCGTTGTGGAGGAAGTTGTCGGGGTCGAAGAGCAAGTAGAGGTACTTCACAGTCTCTGCTAGGAAGAAGGACTCCATGCGGTTATCCAGTTTGTGGTCACGCAAGTCCCGGACCTTAAATACCAAAACAAGTCAGCCATCAGGACTACAAGAATAGGTACAGTACTCAACTACTGATCGTAACCAAAATAATTAAAGTCATACAGCATTACAGCACAGAAACAGGCCCTTCAGCCCATCTAGTCTGTGTCGAACTGTTATACTATCAAGTCCCATTGAGCATAGCCCTCCATACCTCTCCCACCCATGTAGGTATCTAGCCTTCACTTACAGGTACAATCAAGTTGACATCCACCACGCCTATTGGCAGCTCATTCCATGCTCTCACCACCCTCTGAGTGAAACAATTTCCCTTCTTGTTCCCCTTAAACATTTCACCTTTCACCCATAACCTATGATCTCTAGTTCTAGTCTCACCCAACCTCAATGGAAAAAAGCTTGCTTGCATTTACCCTTTCTTTACCACTCTATTTTGTATATTCCTATCAAATCTCCTCTCATTCTTCTACACTTCAGGGAATAAAGTCCTAACCTATTCAACCTTCCCCTATAACTCAATTCATAATAGTACACATCCATGTCAATAATAAAATATAGAAATATAACAGGTACAGTTGCAGCCTGAGGCCCAAACGGTATGTACACGCAGTTTGCACATCCTGTCTGACTGTGTGAGCCCCCTCCCACCCCCGGGTGCTCCAGTTTTCCTCCACATCCCACCACTGAGCATAACTACAAGGAGTGTTTCCACAGGAAAGCAGCATCCATCATCGAGGACCCCACGATCCAGGCCCTGCTCTCTTCTTGCTGCTACCATCAAGATGGAGGCAGCTTCAGGACCCACACCACCAGGTTCAGGAACAGTTATTACCCCTCAGCCATCAGGCTCCTGAACCAGAGGGGATAACTTCACTCACCTCCACAATGAACCGATCCCACAACCTATGGACTCACTTTCAAGGACTCTACAACTCACGTTCTTGATATTATTTATTATTATTAATTTGGGATGTATTTGCACAGTTTGTCTTCTTTTGCACATTGGTCGTTTGTCTGTCTTTGTGTGTGTGTGTGTGTGTGTGTGTGTGTGTGTGGGGGGGGGGGGGTTATTGATTCTATTGTGCCTCTCTGTTATCTATTGTGAATAGCCATAAATACATTTCATGGTTGTATATGGCGACATATCTATAGATACTTTGATAATAAATTTGCGTATAACTTTGAATTGTGCAGGCTGGTAGATTAGCTTGTCACTGTACGTTGCACATTGTGTGTAGGTAAGTACTAAGGAGAATAGGTAGAATTAGGGTAAAATTGGGTGTTTGATAGTTGGATCGGAGTGAATGGGCCAAGCAGCCCGTTTGCATGCTGTGTTTCTCCTTACTCTATGAATGAATGAATATGCAAAGTGGTGTAGGACAAGGAGAAAAAAAAATCCTGCTGTCCATCAAAGTGGCCTCTGGAAATTATTTACTTATTGAAGATACAGCGCAGAATAGGCTCCTTCCTGCCCTTCGCTCGAGAAGGCCTGTGGATAACAAATACTGAACTGAATTAATATGCCTGGACTCTTTCCATTTTGTGTTTTATATTCTGTGTTTATCATTTATTTTTGTTGTTGCCATTTGCACAATTTTTTTTGCATGTTGGGGGAGGGGGTTGATGTTTTTCTTTGAATGGGTTCCATGATTTTCTTTCTATGTTTTGTGACTGTCTGGGGAAGACGAATACTGCACACATAGCTTGATAATAAATGTACTTTGAATCTTTGAGCCACATCGCCTCGTAACCAAATTTAGCCCTAGTATAATCACAGGACAACTTACAACGACTAATCAACCTACATCTTTGGACTGTGGGAGGTAACTGGAGCACCCAGGGAAAACCCATGCATTCCATGGGGAGGATGTACAGTCTCCTTTCAGATGACACACTGGAATTGAACTCGAAACTCTGACGCTCCAAGCTGTGATAGTGTTGTTCTGTCACATTACCATGGCACCCACCGTTAGCCAAGCATGGCCTTGCCCACAGACACACAACTCTCTGTGGTTTCTGGACAACTGACTGAGTAAACTTCAAATGCAAGAAGATTATTTCAAAAGACATGGGAGCAGAATTAGGCCAACTGGCCCATTCAGTCTACTCTATAATCATGATTGGTTTATTCTCTCTCACAACCCCATTCTCCTGCCTTCTCTCTACCTTTGACACTCTTACTAACCAAGAACCCAACAACTTCCACTTCAAATATACCAATGATTTGGCCTCCACATCTGTCTGTGGCAATGAATGCACCATCCTCTACAGAAATTCCTCCTCATCTCTGTTCTAAAGAGATGTCCTTGTATTCTGAGGCCATGCTCTCTGGTCCTAGACCCCCAATTCATTTGGGAGATGGAGACATTTAGCCAGGTCAATATGTAAAGATGAAAGTTGAAGATATTTTGAGACACTGTTATCCTGGTTCTCTGTTAATGGATTAGGTAATGAGGATTTCATAAAGTGTACCAATGGGAGGGGGGGGGGGGGAAGGAGGGGAACTGGTTAGAAACCAAACATGTTGCTGCCCGTCTGGAGCCATTCAGGAGAATCTTGACATTTGCAGTACTGCTGATATTAACTTTTAATTCCAGATTGATTATTTAATTAACAGAAATTAAACTGCACAGCTGTCATAGGAGGATTAATGCTCCAGTAACATAATGACCATCTTCCCTTGTGAATGAAAGATACTAGAAACTATGGTATTTGAGGTTTTATCCACAGCAGAAAGATAAACACACCCTAAAGAACTACCTGAACACAAGAGATTCTGCAGATACTGCAATTCAGAGCAACACAAACAAAATGTTAAGAATGATTTTGAATGCTTTCTTTTAAGATTCCACATACTAAATGATATCTCAGTGTACACTGACACGGAATCCACTTCTATTTGATTCTGCTTATGAAACCTAAAGGGTTCTGCAATCAACAATGGCTCTGATTCTAAACGTTCCTGCATTTCTTTGACAATATCAGGAAAACTCATTTCTGAAGGTTTGGTTGGAGCAGTCAGACTTCGATCCAAACTGTACTCCTTTAAACCTAATGCACTTAGCAAATTTGCTAGTCGCTTCTTGTTGGCTATTTCATTTGCTTCAAAATACTGTTCCAGTAGCTCAGGGTACATGAGGCAATTATCCGATGTGTAATCAAACTCGTCAGTCTTTCCAAAGTAGTCAGCCATTGATTTTTAAAAAAATGATTATTATCATCCTGTACTCACTCTTTGTAAACCCTGAATTCTTCCCTTTACAGCCTCCCCCCCCCAAAAAAAACTCAATCATGCCTTCCCTTCCAAAAAACATGTGCTGACTGTCTTTGTTTTAAACTCAACCTTGCTGAGTCTCCCCATGTGCTGGACCATTTCCTAATTAAGGGGACATTTAAGAGACTCTTAGATAGGCACATGGATGACAGAAAAATGGAGGGTTATGTAGGAGGGAAGGGTTAGATTAACCTTGGAGTAGGTTAAAGGGTAGACAACATCATGGACCAAAGGGCGTGTATTGTGCTGCATTGCTTTATATGCCCTAGGTATATGTTCTATGCTCTATGTTAGTGGTCACCAACCTTTTTAAACCCAAGATCCCTTACCTCGGCCTTAGTGAAAGGCGAGATCGACCCCAAATCTAAATAGTTACATGCATGCGCACCGGGGCAGAAAAGACCGGAAATAAAGCTCCACAATCCGGAAGTAGAAATAATGTGTGAACACCGGGGGTACCCGCCCTTTCTTTTTGCACCGCGGACCGGCCGAGCGGTGGGGGGTGGGTGTTAAATATAACGGGAATACAGTGATACTCGAAGGGGGTTCCTTATGTCCAGTCTATTCCACAATTTAGTTTTTGCTGCTCTCAGCACTTAGCTGCTGTCCCGTGCTGCTCATGTTTTTTCCGCTGAGAAAACTCAGCAGGTTCGTCTTTAAGTGCAGGGTGCTTGGACTCAGATACCGAAGCAGTTTTGAGGGCTTCAATGCCTCTTTAGACAGCCTCTGGGCCCACTGCCAGACACCTTGGCCAAGGTGCGCCTGGTCGTGGGCGGGGTGAGAGGACAAGGTCAGGGCCAGAGGTTCCCGTACCGGGGCCACGGCGGTCGCAGTCCAGAGAGAACAACCGACCGAGCGAGGAGAGCGACAGGTCCAGGCCCGCGCCCGCCCCCCTTGTAGGATCTGTCGGCCGACAAAAGTTTGTTTCAGTAGATCACAGCGCAGTAGCTGCTCTGCTACTTACGAAACCCTGAGCCCGAATTAGGTCGTCTGCGAATATTTTAGCACCGGGTTCCCCACAAACATTCGGTGTGTGAAACAGGTTTAGAGGCGGCGCCCATCTGTCCGCGCTCCAGGCCGGTAGCAACGGCGCTTCCCGCCGCCCGCCCGAGGGTATCACTGCATTTAGGTGACTGATGACCTCGCGAGCGTTCAAGTTCAACAGTGGCCGTGACAGGGAATGAGGAGAGGTGCAGCTGACTCTCATCGTTTCCTTGTGGCCCGGTGGTTGGGGACCACTGAAGTACACTGTGTAGTGCGTGACGGGAGAGCTACACGCATGCTCACTGGGCAGAATGGAACTAAAACCCCACAACCCAGAAACAGTCTCTCAACAGTATTTGTGTAATTATTTTTCATTTTTTTCGGGTTCCACCGGGAAAGTCTCAAAGATCGAACAGTCAATCGCGATCGACGGGTTGGCGACCACTACTCAATGTTCCTGAACTAAACCAAAATTAACAAAGGAAAGTCCCATTGACACTGAATTTCTGGAAATCTACTCAGTTACTACAAACTAAGGGCAACTTTTTACAATTACTGACCCAGGGCAGTACTTACAGTAGCAAATCCACAATCGACACGACTTATCTTCTCAATGGCCTCAATCACATCCCTGCCCAATTCCAGGAAGGTTGGGTCTCCTGTTGCTCGATACAGATACATGGCACTCTCTATAAGCTCTGTAACAACAAACCGCTCCTGTTAGTGAGGCAAGTCCAGACTGCCAGAGTCAGAATCAGGTGTAATATCACTGGCATATGTTGTAAAATTGGCTTCTTTTGCAACGGCAGTACAATGCAATAAAATATACTATAAATTATACATATATACTGCATGTATTTATTGGAAATCTGAGCGGACCAAAGCTGTTCCTAAAACACTGAGTGTGTGCCTTCAGGATCCTGTACCCCTCCCTGAGAAGAGGCCATGTTCGAGGTGATCTGGGTCCTTAATGATGGAAGCTGCCATTTTGAGGCGTTTTGAGGATGTCCTCAATGCTGTGGAGGCTGTGGTGCCCATGCTGGAGCCTGCTGTAACCCTCTGCAGCCTTTTTCCATCCTGTACAGTGACCCCTCCATACCAGACGGTGATGCAACTAGTTAGTTAGAATTCAGTCGCCCTCGGCAGAATGTCAAATAATGTGGAAATCAAAGTTCAAAGTATATTTATTATTTAAATATGTATACTTTATATAAACCAAGCTCAGGACAAAGATGAGGGGGAGTTGGAGGTCAGGGGCAGGAGCTGGTGTTTTGGAGTGCTCCACAGTTGAAGGTTAGTGATCCTGGCGACCAGCTGGGTCACAGGTCCATGCCAGTCTAGAAGTAGAGGCACCAAGGTCAAAATCCTGTGCCTGGCATGCCCTGGGGTTTTTACCCAGAGGTCAATAAGGTCTAGAGGGGAAAAACAAAGGTCAAAGGTTGAAGGTTGAATCCAGGGAGTCTGGAGGAAGAGAACTCAAATCAAAAACCCGGGTGGGCCTGTTCAAAGATTAGAGGCCCAATGTCCGTGAATCCGGGCCAGGCTACTGGAGATCAGAAGCTTGATTTCCAAGAGTCCCAGAGGCAGCCTGTCCTGATGGTGGGTGGGTGGGAAAGGGGCTTTCTCTGCTGTTGTTGCTTCTGTTTGTGTTGTTCCGCTGGGCACTGGGACAATGCCGGACACTCGCGGGCTGCCCCCAGCACATCCCTGGGTTGAGTTGATTGTTAACGCGGACGGCAGGAGTAGTAAATCTGAACCGGAACCTGGTTCGTTGCAAAGTGCTTCGGTATGTCCTGAAGGGGGTGTGAAATTTCACTTGCTCCACATGAAATGAACATCTGCAGGGCCCATCCTGCAACCCGATGTCAAGCTCAGTTGTCATCCATCTTGTTTCTGCTGGTGAGACCATTACTGACGTAAATCTTTCAAGGACTCGTGTCCTCAATATTTATTATCATCTCTTTCTTTTTGTATTTGCTCACTGGCTGAACACCCAAGTTGGTATGGCCTTTCATTGAATCCATTATATTTATTATCCTATTTACTGAGTATGCCTGCAAGTAAATGAATCTCAGGGTTGTATATGGAGACGTATACTCAACTTCGATAATAAATTTACTTTGAACTTTAATAACGCTTGGGATGGCTGCCAGTTGTGTTCACGTCACATGGGCGCTACCATAGTGTAACGGTTAGCGCAATGTTAATACAGCTCGGGGCGCTGTAGTTCGGAGTTCAATTTCAATGTCATCTGTAAAGAGTCTATACATCCTCCCTGTGGAATGCATGGGTTTTCTCCGAGTGCTCCAGTTTCCTCCCACAGTCCAAAGCTGTATTGGTTGGTAAGTTAATTGGTCAATGTAAATTGCCCCGTGATTAGGCTGGGGATTGAATCAGGGGGTCGCTGGGGTGGCGTGGCTCAAAGGGGTAATCTCTAAATAAAGTTTAGTACATGGTCGAGCTTCTATTCACCTGGTCGAAGTGGGTAGCCTTCTCGCTTGTCGACAGTCGAGCCCTGGGGGATGCTGTAGAACTCGGGGAGCCCCCCGTACTGTTTCCAAACCTGGTAGTAGTTGTGGAAAGTTTTCATTGCATTATGGATGTCACCAACTAAACTCTACGGGAGGAAACACAGAAACAATAACATCAGTTCCAGAGTCAAATGCCGCAGAGACTGCTGAAGATTTCAAACTCCAGCCCGAGGGCACAGCTATAGAACTGTGCAGAAGTCTTGGGTAACAGAGCTAGGGTGCCTAAGGCTTCTGCACAGTACTGTACTTGTCAACGTGGTGCAGAGGGCGAGTTTATAAATCCGGCAGGAGCAAAGGATGTTGGGAATGGCAAGGTTGGAGCACCATACGAGAGGTGTGGGACAGGTTGCAAAGGAGGAATGCCAGGGACGGGGGAGGGGGTGGCGTGGGCGCAGACACACCCAGCTCTGAGGCACCAGGCGAGGTCATTTGATTCCAAACAATTGGTTTATTGATCATTACAGAATGTCTCTCTGGTGCTTCCCTCTGCCTTCCCCTTTCCCAACTAAGAGTCCCCTCTCCCTGACCCCTTTGTTTTTTTTGTGGCAGCAGTACAGTACAGTGCAATACATAAAATTACTACAGTACTGTGCAAAAGTGTTAGACACCCTCGCTGTATATGTGTGTCTCAGGCTTTTACGCCTTTTACTTTAATACCATGGAAAGACTGTATAAAACCAGGAATGTAGCCAGTACACTCAATAAGACAGCCTTTCACAGAGCCCTCAGCTTTGTCAAGTACCCTTCCCAACATCGAGCTCCTGAACCAGTGTGGATAACTTCACTCACCTCAACTGTGACCTGGTCCCAAAACCTACGGACTCACTTTCAAGCACTTCACAATATTTTATTTTTAACACACACAGAATATATTTTTAATTTGCATAATTTGTCTTTTGCACATTGGTTGTTTGTAGTTTTTGCCCATGTATAATTTTTTCATAAATTCCACTGTTTTTTTAATTTTCCTGAAAATGCCTGCAAGAAATGAATCTCAAGGTAGTACGTTTGCTCATTAAGTGCCGTATCGTATGATGTGGGGGAATCATGGTCTTTCCATGACTATGATTGTTCTTGGCAAATTTTTCTGCAAATTGTCTGCCTGGCATCAGTAGTCGCATAACCAGGACTTGTGATATGCACCGGCTGCTCGTACGACCGTCCACTACCTGCTCCCTTGGCTTCATGTGATACCTATCGGGGGGGGGGGGGGGGAATAATCAGCTGCTACACCTCGCCCAAGGCTGACCTGCAGCCTAGTGGAGGGAAGGAGTGTCTTACACCTCCTTTGGTAGAGACGCATCTCCACCCCACAACCCAAGTACAATAGGGTTTGACCTAAAAGAAATAAGCTTGAGATTGCTGTGTTTTGCAAAATAAACCGGGGTTATTGAAGTTGAATACACAGATCTGCAAAGAATAGATGGGGGTCTACTTTGATAATAAATTTACTTTGAATTTGACTACTCTTCACCGCCTCTGTTGAAAGGAGAACTCTGTCAACATACATCCTACTTCACCTTTCACCACAGACTGACGAACTGGCCCAGGAAACTGGGAGCCATCTATCAAAGCTTCTCCTGAAAGTGACACCTGGTTCAAACAGAATCCATTCCCCTAGTCAATCCGAGTTTTAACAGCTTATAGAGTATGCTATGGAGAAAAAGAACTTTAAACCATTAACATTTTAAGGAAACATTACAAAAGTAAAAGTCCAACCAAGGGGACGAATAACTGACCTGTAGTCCTGGCCAGAAAGCTTCCAGAGACTGAAAGACAGGCATGGAGACGGTGCCTTTGTACATCTGAACCCAGACATACCAATCATCAAACTTGGTGTAATTCTTAATCACTTTCTCATAGTCTACAAAAAAAAGGAAATAAGTGAACTGAAAGGAACAAAATAGAGATAATGACAAAGGAAACAGGCCTTCATAAATCAATGTATTGGGTACAAGAGTTGAGATGCTATGCTGAAGTTGTCTAACATTGGTAAGGTCCAATTTGGACTACTGTGTGCAGTTATGGTCACCTATCTATGGGAAAGATAACTTGAGGGGTATAGATAGGGTGAATGCAAGCAGGCTTTTTCCACTGAGACCAGGTGAGACTAGAACTAGAATTAGACTAGAACTAAAGGTCATAGTTTAAGACTAAACGGTGAAGTATTTAAGGGGAACCAGAGGGGGAACTTCTTGTGGTGTGAGTGTTGAATGAGTTGCCAGAAGTGATGGATGCAGGTTTGACTTCAACATTTAAGAGAAAATTGGATATTTTAAGGATGGGACAGGTACGTGGGCTGATGGGACTGGGCAGAATAATAGTTCTGCATTGACTAGATGGGCTAAAGGGCCTGTTTCTGAGCTGGAATGCTCTATGACTCTATCTAATAAACCTCATTCATTCCCCAATTATTTATGTGACAGTTGAGGCCCATTTTGATTAAGGAGGCATTTTGATTAGTGTTGATAATTCAGAATCTGGCCGAGAATGTCATGGGTCCTCTGGAGCATGGGCAATCTCCATCTAAATGTCCTGATTATTAATAGAAAGAACATTTTAAAAATATATTTTATATCCATGTCCACATCTTTAATAAACGATTTAAATAATTTTCTGTCTTCTGAACACTAATGCAAGCTGATATGTTTGCGCTAACAGATTCCCTTCCCCTTCTTATGCTGAAATCAGATCAAAAGCAGCTGAGATTCAACTAAAATAACAGAAATTTACACCAAAAGAGGAGGCAATTCAGCTCACCAAGTCCACACCAGTCTAAAATGGGACCTCAGGTTAACCCCTCCTCCTCCGCTCTCGCCCTGCAGTTGGATCAACCTTGTGCTTCCAAACATGGGGAGAGTTTGTCTCCTATCGGACAGGAAGTTCCAGATCCCTATCACTTGGGTGAATTAAGTTTCTGTTAGCCTCCCCCTAATCCTTTAAGGAATTAGCTCAAAACTATGTCGTCTTGTTTCAGTATCCTCTCCCACAGGAAATGCATCCTTATCTCAGCCTCTGATCTTCATTAAATCTCCCCTTAAGCCTGTGTTCTGAACAAAGTACCCAATGAAGACAGCTTCTCCTCATAACTATAACCCTCTAGCCCTGACAATATCTCCATAGGTCTCCTCTGCACTCTCTTGAGGGCTGCCTCATTCTTTGAGAGCATAAAGACTAGAAGTATTCACTATACTAGCTGTAAAACCAAACGATAGACTAACATAAATACACGAACTTCTGGAGATCCGGAGGAACACACACAAAATGCTGGAAGAACTCAGCAGATCAGGCAGCATCTATGGAGGAAGTCAAACACTCAAAGTTTCGGGCCGAGACCCTTCATCAGCACTGGAAAGAAAGGAGGCATAGTTAGCTTCTTTCCCCTTCCATTCCAGTCCTGATGAAAGGTCTCAGCTTGATACATTGACTGTTTATTCCTCTCCATAGATGCTGCCTGGATGGTGGAGTTCGTCCAGCATGTTCTGTGTGTGTTGCTAATGCTTTATATAGTTCTAGCGTAACCTCCTACTCTACTGCCCCATGCCTTGGCCAATAAAGTCAAGCATTTTATTTGCCCCCTTAGGCACAGGTGGTGGGCTGTAACCAAGGCAGCTTGCCCACACAAAACAGAGAGTAAAACACTCCTCTAGGATTGCCAGGTGGGTAGTACACAATAGGCAAGATACAGCACAAAATCCTTTAATATATTTTCTACTCCTCCACGTTATGCCTTACAGAAAGAGCAGTGGACCAGCCTACCCTCCATGAACTCTGTCTATGTTTGTCACTACCTCGGGAAAGTTCTTTTTAAACACTTCTCAGCAGAGCGTAGGCATCAAATCACAGTCACAAGAGAACTCCAGATGCTGGGAATCCTGAGCAACACATGCGAAATGCTGGAGGAACTCAGCAGGTCAGAGAGCATCTACAGAAGGAAATAAGCAGTCAACATTTTGGCTGGAATGTCAACAGTCTATTCTCCTCTATAGATGCTGCCTGACTTACTGAGCTCCTCCAGCATTTTGTGTGTGCAACACAAGCAGCATTTTCTAACCCTCTGTCAGCCATTCCACATTATCCCTTCCTGAAAATTATAAGCAAGAATTGCGGACACAGCTCAACCCATCACAGAAACTAGTTTCCCTCCACAAACTCTGTCTATGCTTCTCACTGCTTCAATAAAGTTCACAGTTCAGTATACTAAGCCAATTTAATCAAAGACCCCACCTGTCATGGACATTCTCCCTTCTTCCATCAGGCAGAAGTTTCAAAAGCAACACACACAAAATGCAGTGGTGAATGGGCAGGGGCAGCACTTTGGCTGCAAGGGTAAGTGCTGAGAAAGAGATTAGTGGGGAGGTACAAACGGTTGGGGGAACGATCCCTGTAGAAAGCGGGAGGGGGTGGGTAAGATACGCTTAAAGATATGTTTGGTGGTAGGATCCTTTTGGAGAAGGCTTAAGTTATGGAGGGTGATGTGTCGGATGTGGAGGCTGACGGGGTGGCAGGGAAGGACAAGAGGAACTTTATCACCATTGAGACGGCGGGAAGATGGGGTGAGCGCAGATGTTGGGGAAATGGAAGAGATGCAGGTGAAGGCAGTATCTATGGTGGAAGAAGGAAAACCCTGTTCTTTGAAGGAGGAGGACACCTCAGATAGAATGGCAGGGCAGATACAAAAAGCCTTGAAAGCACGTACTATCAGGCTCAAGGACATCTTCTACCCCGCTGTTATTCCCTGGTGCAACGGGACAGACTCCTGACCTCACAATCTACCTCGTTATGATCTTGCTCTCTAATGTTTACCTGCACTGGACTTTCTCTGCAGTTGTTACTATTCTGCATTTTATTGCTCTAATAAACCTTGCACTACCTTAACGCACCTTGTAATGATCTGATCTGTATAAACAGCATGCGAGAAAAGCTTTTCACTGTATCCCGATACATGTAACGAACCAATTCAATTCAAGATGCGCCACAGTGGTGACAACACAGTGGTTTAACTAAAGCACAGCACAGCTCTCACCAAGGAAAGACGACATCAGGCCTTCGTCTTGCAACAGAATGGCTCCTTTCACCAGATACTCGAAGTAAGAGTCGACTCCTGCCCCAATCCCAGCATCCTGGGCCACCCACTTTGAAGTTAACACATCAATATGGTTTCCCACCTTTGGAAAAGAATTCGGGTTGGGAGGGGAAATGTGGAAGGAAGAAAAAATCCAGTTAATACAGACTCCCATATTAAAGTCAACGTTCAAAGTAAATTCACACAAAATGCTGGAGGAACTCAGCAGGCCAGTCAGCATCTGTGGGAAAAAGTACAGTCGACATTTCCGCCCAAGAACCTTCAGCAGGACTGAAATTTATTACCAAAGTACGTGTGTGTCACTATATGCTACCCCGAGATTCATTTTCTTGCTGGCATTCAGAGTAGAATGAAAAACTCCACACAAAGAACAAAGTGCAAAAGACAAGCTGTGCAAATACAAAAAGGATAGATAAATAGTTAATTCTGAAAACATGGGTTGTGGAGACATGGAAAGTGGGCCCACAAGTGCACACGGTCACTACAGCGTTGTGGTGAGTGAAGATGTCCATGCTGGTTCAGGAGCCTGAAAGGGCTGAAGGATAGTAACCATTCCTAAACCCGGTGGTGTTGGACCCAAGGCTCCTGTACCTCCTTCCCGATGGCAGCAACGAGAAGAGAGCATGACCTGGATGGTGGGGGTCCCTGATGATGGATGCTGCTTTCTTGTGGCAGTGCTCAGTGGTGGGGAGGGCTTTTCCTGTGACGGACTGGGCTGCATCAGCGAGTGAGACTTTGGCTTGGTAATGGGACATCGCTGGAACTGCCCCTCACTCAGTTCCCTCTCAGACTTACAGCTCAACCCAGTGAGACCTTCCTGCAAACTGTTTGCTACTCCAGATTCCAGCACCTGTAGTTACTGGTGTCTGCCCCTTAGTCCATTACTTCTCAGGTTTTTATTTAAAAACATCACTACTGAAGCAACCTGCTGGAATTCCAAATCAAAGTTATAGCTGTGAATAATAAATAATTGTGCAGTTTTATTAACTAGCTCTTCTCCCTCCCTAATTCTTCTTTCATCAGCTGATCAAGAAAAAAAATCCCTACACAATGGACTCCAGCTCTGACTCCTTATCTACAAGTTGAGGACAGTTCAAAGTACATTGATTATCAGAGTACACACGTCTCCATACACAACTGTCAGATTCATTTTCTTGAAGGCATTCACAGTAAAACAGACACAAAATGAAATAGAACAGCATTCATCATCAAGGGCCCCCATCATCCAGGCCATGCTCTCTTCTCACTGCTACCAACAGGCAGGAGGCACAGGAGCCTGGGGTCACACACCACCAGGTCCAGGAACGGTTATTACCCTGCAACCATCAGGCTCTAGAACCAGTGTGGATAACCTCACTCACCTCAACACTGAACTGATTCCACAAACCACAGACTCACTTTTAAGGACTCTACATCTCATGTTCTCGATACTTAATTTGCACAGTTTACCTTCTTCCGTTCATTGGTTGTTTGTCAGTCTTTGTGTGAAGTCTTTCATTGATTCAATTGCATTTTAATGTGAATCTCAAGGTAGTATATGGTGAGATATACATACCTTGATAATAAATTTACATTCAACTTCAAATTTCAAAGTAAATTTTATTATCAAAGTACATACTACAACGCTGTAGTGATCAAGTAAACTTGTGGGCCCACTTTCCATGTCTCCACAACCCATGTTTTCAGAATTAACCATCTATTTATCCTTTTTGTATTTGCACAGCTTGCCTTTTGCACTTTGTTCTTTGTGTGGAGTTTTTCATTCTACTCTGAATGCCCACAAGAAAATGAATCTCGGGGTAGTATATAGTGACACACACGTACTTTGATAATAAATTTCAGTCCTGCCGAAAGTTCTTGGGCAGAAATGTCGACTGTACTTTTTTCCACAGATGCTGACTGGCCTGCTGAGTTCCTCCAGCATTTTGTGCGAATTTACTTTGAATGTTGAGATTCATTTTCCTGTGGACATGCTCAGCAAATCTATCGAATAGTAACTATAACAGAATCAATGAAAGATCAGCCCGAGTGCAGAAGACAACAAACTGCAAATGCGAATATAAATAAATAGCAAAAATTAATGAGAACATGAGATGAAAGTGAGTATGTTGGCTGTGGGAACATTTCAATGATGGGGCAAGTGAAGTTGGGTGAAGTTATCCCCATTTTATTCAGGAGCCTGATGGTTTGAATTAATGGAAAAGTACACACTTAAATGAGAAACAAAGAGGAAAGCAACTGGTCAACAACAGCTTGCAACTGAATAGCACCATGTTTGTGATAAGCTGGAGTACCTAAGGGAATTTGATATTATACACAAGATATTAGAGTACTGTAGTTTTAGTTTAGGAAGTGCCTTCATGCGAGAGATTTGAAGACAGAGTAACCGCAGCGATTGAAATAATGGATCACCAATTCATGATATACAGGAGATTCCGTCTTTGGTAGAAAGAAGCTAAATCCCATTAGTGTCACATTCGTCTTTGTAGTTGATAACGAAGCTCTCCCTGGACCAAAGTACAAGTGTAACTTCTGCAGTAATCCACGTCAAGTGGAAATCAATACGCTTTGAAAGAAAATTAAGAGTGTTGTGAGCAACTTTGGGTCCCTTATCAAAGAAAGGGTGTGCTGCCATTAGAGAGGGTCCCAGAGGAGGTTCACGAGGTTGATTCCTGGGGAGCATTTGATGGCTCTGGGTCTGTACAAATTCCAGTTTAGAAGAATAATGGGGGGGGTGGGGTGGACTCATGAAAATGTATTGAATATTGAAAGGCCTAGACAGTGAACGTGGAGAGGCTGTTTTCTATAGTGGGGGAGTCCAGGACCAAAGAGCACAGTCTCAGAATAGAGGTATGTCCCTTTAGAACAGAGATGAGGAGAAACTTCTTCAGCAGATGCAGCTGAATCACTGCCACAGATGGTGATGGAGGCCAAGCCAATGGGTATAATTCAAGTGGAGATGAATACATTTGTGATTCGTAATAGCATCAAAGGTCATGGGAAGAGGGTAAGAGAATGGCGTTGAGGGGGATAATAAATCAGCCATGATGAAGTGGCAGAGAAGACTCAATGGGCTAAATAGCCTAATTCTGCTCCTATGTCTTCTGAAATAGTCCTCCTATACTTGAGTTTTACTCAGTCGTTGTTCCAGAAATCAGTTTTTTTTTTAAAAGTATGTGGGAAGGGTCAGGTTTGGCTAATTCTGCAGAGACCATTACTCATATGGTCTGATGGTCTACGATACGAGATAGTTTATTGTCATTCTTCAGCACACAAGTAAAGGAGAACAAAATGACGGTTACTCTGGATCAGATGCTGCATAGAAAATGCAGTGGGGAGACTCTGAAGTCAGCTGGAAGAATGGTCTGATGAAACCAAAATTGAGCTTTTTGGTGATAAGACTAAACGCTATGTTTGGTGTAAGCCAAACACCGCACTTCTTCAAAAACACACGATCCCTTACCGTGAAGCACGGTGGTGGCTGCATCATGCTGTGGGGATGCTCCACTGCAGCAGGCCCTGGAAGGCCTGTGAAGGCAGAGGGTAAAATGAATGCAGCAAAATACAGGGAAATCCTGGAGGAAAAAAATAATGCAGTATGCAAGAGAACTATGATGAGAAAAAAATATTTTCCACCAAGACAATCAATCCAAGTATAAAGCCAAACCTGAACAGGAATGGCTTAAAAAAAACAACAAAGTTAATGTCCTGGAATGGCCAAGTCAGAGTCCAGACCTCAATCCAATTGAGAATTTGTGGCTGGACTTGAAAATGGCTGTTCACTCACGATCCCCGTGCAACCTGACAGAGCTTGAACAGTTTTGTAAAAGAATGGGGGTAAAGTTGCAGTGTCCAGATGTGCAAAGCTGACGGAGACCCATCCACACAGACTCAAGGCTGTATTTGCTGCCAAATGTGAATCTACTAAATACTGACTTGAAGGGGGTGAATACTTAAGCAATTAATTATTTGTGTTTAATAATTGCAATAAATTTAAACCAATTTGTAGAAATTTGTTTTCACTTTGACACGAAATAAGGTTTTCTGTTGATCGGTGTCAAAAAAAAAAGCCAAATTAAATCTGTGAGTCAATGTTGTAAAACAATAAAACATGAAAACTTCCAAGGGTGGTGAATACTTTTTATTGGCACTGTATATATCTGCTCCCTTAGAATACCTTTCCAATAACTACTGATGTCAGATCTATAATCTCCTAGTTTATTTTGGAGCCTTCTTAAACGCCGGAACAACACTGACTATCCTCCAATCCTCTGGTACCTCAGCTATCACTTCGGATGATCTCTGCACTTGCTTCCCACAGAGTCTGAGGGAACAGCTCGTCAAGCCCTGGGAATTTATCCACCCTAATTTGCCTCGAGACAGCAAACACCACCCCCTCTAATGTACACATGGTCCATGAAGTTGATGCCCCTTTGTCTACTTTTGTAGACTCTGTATCTGTCTCCTGCGTAAACACGGATGTAAAAAATTCATTTAAGCTCTTCCCCTTCTCTTTAGGCTCCACACACGGATTGCCATTCTGATCTTCCATGGGACCAGATTTGTCCCTTGCAATCGTTTTGCTCTTAACATATCTATAGAATCCCTTAGGATTCTCCTTCACCTTGTCTGCCAGAGCAACCTCGTACTCCCTTCTGATTCATTTCTTGTACTCAATTTTTTCTGTACTCTTTCAACATTATTTATGCCTTTCCTGTAGGTAGGTGACCAAAACAACACACACTACTCCAAATTAGGCCACACTAATGTCTTGTACAAATTCAAGATAACATCCCATCTCCTGTACTCAGTACTTTGATTTATGAAGGCCATTGTGCCAAAAGCTTTTTTTTAACGACTCTATCTACCGGCAATGTCACTTTCAATGAATCATGGAACTGTATGTTCAGATCCCTTTGTTCTACCTTACTCTTAAGTGCTCTACCATTCATTATGTAAGACCTACCCTGGTTGGTCCTACCTCACATTTGTCTGCATTAAATTCCATCTGTCATTTTTCAGTCCATTTTTCCAGCTGGTCCAGATCCTGCTGCAAGCCATGATAGCCTTTCTCACTGCCCACTACACCCTTCAATCTTGTTGTAATCAGTAAATTTGCTGATCCAATTAACCACATTATCATCCAGATCATGGATATAGATGACAAATAACATTAGACCCAGCACCAGTCCCTGCGGCACTCCAGCAGTCACAGGGCTCCAGTCAGAGAGGCAACCATCTACTACTGCTCTCTGACTTGATACACAAAGCCAATTTACTACCTCACCTTGAATGCCAAGCGACTGAACCTTCTTGTCCAGTCTCGCATGCCTTGTCAAATGCCTTGCTAAATCCATGTAGATAACAACCACAGCCTTGCCTTCATCCACTTTTCTGGTAACTTCCTCAAAAAACTCTACAGGATTGATTAGACATGACCTACCACACACAAAGCCATGCTGACTATCCTTAATCAGTGCATGTCTTTCCAAATACTTATATATCTGATCCCTTAGAATACTTTCCAATAACTTTCCCACTACTGATATCAGGCTCATCACCTATAATTTCCTGATTTACTTTTAGAGTATTTCTTGAACAATGGAACAACATCGGCTATCCTCCAATCCTCTGGAACCTCAACTGTCGCTAAGGATGATTTAAATACCTCTCCAAGGGTCCCAGCAATTTCTGCACTTGCCTCCCACAGGATCCAAGGGAAACATCTTGTGGGCCCTGGAGATTTATCCAGCCTAATTTGCCCCAGGACAGCAGACATATCCTGCTCTGTAAGCTGTACAGGGCCCATGAAGTTGATGCCACTTTGTCTACTTCTGTAGACTCTGTGTCTGAGTAAACATGGATGTAAAAAATTCATTGAAGATCTCCCCCTTCTCTTTAGGCTCCACACACGGATTGCCATTCTGATCTTCCATGGGATCAGTTTTGTCCTTTACAATACTTCCGTTCTTAACGTACCTATAGATTCCCTTAGGATTCTCCTTCACCTTGTCTCATGCCTTCTTTTAGCCTTCCTGATTTCTTTCTTGAATGTTCCCTTGCATTTGGTCCACTCTCTCCTCTGATAGGATTCCTCCTTCTTCTCTGGCCCTTTATCTTTCCAATCCACCTGACCTTACAGCTGTCCTCCTTCCCCCCCCCCCCCACCTTTTTATGCTGCCGTCTGCCCCTTCCTTTCCAGTCCTGAAGAAGGGTCTTGGTCCAAACCAACCACTATTTATTCATTTCCATAGATGCTGCCTGACCTGCTGAGTTTCTCCAACATTTTGTGTGTGTTGCTCCAATATGATTAGTTTGTTTAAGAGGTGCTTGGGGAAACAGGTTTTTTGATGGGCTTCAGAGAGAGAGAAACTCTAACCCTAACCCTGTAATCTCTAATTTAATGCCAGCCTAAATCATGGGACAGTTTACATTGACCAGTAACCTGGTATGTCTTAGAAAACCGGAGCACCAGGTAGAAACCCGTGCAGTCACGGGAGAACATACACGCTCCTTCCAGGCAGCGTCGGGAATTGTTTCTATTGATTTTTAACACCTGAAATGGGAATGGGATTGAACTTGCAAGTCAGGAATTTGAATGTACATAAGGTTACCAATATTTGTACCTGCCAGTCAATTCTGTATAAAAATGGAATTTCTCTGTTCGGATTTCGGAACAATTTGGTGACGGGCCGGGCTGTTCTCCTTGTGCACAAGTAAAGAAAGTTTGACTGTGGAACCAGTGTGAGTTTTCAGAATCCAGTTAATCAGCGACGACACCTGCATGCAGTCAGATTTACAATTCAGGCACGGGTTCATAAGCAGCAAGTAACATTTAATGCCACTAAAGTCTGACCTCCCACGGTAAGTGAAAATCCAAAAAAGCGCAGAAGCTGGAAATACTCGGCAGGTCAGGCTGCAGCTGTGTAGAAAGAAGATTCTTCATGTCAAAGAACTTTCTCTAGAAGAACCTGTTGATTGCTTTGAACTTTTGAAGACACAGACTGCAAGTGCTGGAATCTGAAACACTGGTCATTCCTTTTCTCCCACAGATGTTGCTGAGTTCTTCCAGCATTTCCTGTTGTGGCCACATGCTTCTGACGTTTAATGGCATTACCATTACATAGTCCCCCAGTCATATCAACCAGACACATAAATATCAAGACAAACAAGAGAAAATCTGCAGATGCTGGAAATCCAAGCAACACACACAAAATGCTGGAGGAACTCAGCAGGCCAGGCAGCATCTATGGAAAAGAGAACGATCCTGCTGAAGGGTCTCGGCCCAAAACGTAGACTGTTCTCTTTTCTGTAGATGCTGCCTGGCCTGCTGAGTTCCTTCAGCATTTTGTGTGTGTTATATAAATATCAAGAACAGGTCAGTGACTGGATATTCTGGAGCAAGTTGACTCACTTCCTGACACCACAAAACCCTTCTACTGTCTACAAGACACAAGTCAAAGACACGATGGAACACTCTTCAACTTGCCTGGTTGACATAACGACACTTGATGAAGCTTGCCGCCATCCAGGACTAGTTAGCACAGTTGACTGGCTACTTACCAGCCACAATGAGCACCTATTCACTAGCGTACCACGACTCTACTGCGTGCACCATCTCCAAAACGCACTAGTTGCTCACCCAGTCTATGCTGCCAGCTCCCAGATCGACAACCTCTACAGGAACACTGTGACCTCTCCAAGGCCCTCGTACACAACCTTGGTCCTTCATGATTACTAGGTCTACATCCCAGAACTCCTTCCTGCACAGCACAGGTGGGAGTTCCTTCACCAAGAGAATCCAGAGATTCAAGATGATGCAAAAACATCACGATTCACATTGAGCCTTGCTGGTAAAACACACGAAGGTCTTCTCAATTTCACTGTGTCACAGAACACAGCACAAACCTACCAGTCTACACTGACCGTCAAGAATCCACCTGTGCCAGATCCCATCTCCCAGCACTTGGTCTGTAGCTTATTATACCTTGACAATTCACACGCTACCAATACCGAGAAAACCTCGGCCTCCACCACCCCCTTGGGCTTGTAAGACTGCCCATTACACTGCCAGGGTTGAGGGCAGCAATGAAGGTTCTCCGTCTCTGGGCTTCCTTCAGTAAGTCAGTAGCTCAGTTTTCACTACCATCACCTATGCAAGTCCCCGGGTGGAGACTCAGGAATACTGTCACACTTGGATGTAGATGGATTCTTCATCGCTGTTGGTGTAACTATTTTGTTTTACTAGTCAGGTTGTTAGTCCTGAACTGAACCCCCAATCCAGGAGGGCCAGCAGACCACTCTTACTCTGGCCTCTAACCTTTGACCTCTTTGGCATGGGTGACCCTACCAAGCACCAAAGCATAAAGCCCTGGTAGCTCTCCCAGATCATTGAGGCACGCAAGCCTCCAAACCCTACGACAAGGTTGTGGTCCTCCAGAGGACAACGTATGGTACGTCATCTAAGCATCGCGTTGAGAACGTAGTTTATAAAATGCAGAGTTTGTGCACAGAAAACATTTATTTGTTGGTTGTTACTAAAAATTCACCTATCAGTCAGATGACTGGATGTCTCTAGAGTGGGGATAGGGAAGGGCACGAGCCTGGATTAGTAAAGTTGCAGAAATGATTATCATTGAGTAGGGAGATTTTACTTGCTGTCATTACTGAGTACATTGTTCACTGCCTCAGTAAAACAGCCAATGCAATCAAAGACCCCTCCCTTCCTGGTCATTCTCCCTTCTCCCCCCACTCCCATTAGGTAGAAGATACCAAAGCCTGTATGCACACACCACCAGGCTCAAGGACAGCTTCTATCTTGCTCTAAGACTACTGAATGATTCCCGGGTACAGGGATTCCCAACTGGGAGTCCACAGACCCCTCAGTTAATGGTAGGGGTCCAAAGCATAAGGAACCCCCTACCCACGCCTGCAAGGAATTTGTACATTCTCCCTGTGACCACGTGGCTTTTCTCCGGGTGTCCCAGTTTCCTCCCACAGCCCAAAGTCCTACCGGCTGGTAGGTTAATTGGTCATTGTAAATTGTCCAGGATTAGGATACGATTAAATTGGGAGAATCGCTGGGTGGTGCAGCTCGAAGGGCCAGAAGAGCCTACTCCGCACTGTATCTCAATATATAAAATAAATAAAAGAGGGACTCGACCTCACAATTTACCTGGCCACAGCACTTACACCACATTGTCCACCTGCACATCACTTCCCCTGCAACTGTGACACTTTCTTCTGCATCCTGTTATTGCCTTTCCCCTGTACCACCTCGATGCACCTACTGAGGTGATACGATCTTTATGGATGGCGGGGGGGGGGGGGGGGTGCGCGGCAAGGTGGTGTAGTGGTTAGCACATTGCTTTATAGCACAGGCGACCTGGGTTCAATCCCTGCCCCTGCCTGTAAGGAGTTCATATACTCTCCCCATCGCTGTGAGTTTACTTCGGCTATTCCGGTTTCCTCCCACAACCCAAAGGCATTCCAGTTGGTAGGTTAATCGGTCTTTGCAAATAGTCCTGTGATTAGGCTTGGGGGGTGGGGAACTGCTGGGCGGTGCGGTTTGAGGGACCAGAGAGGTCTATTCCACACTGTATCCCAACAATAACATAAAACAAAAGCTCAGTACACGGAACAATAATCAACTAACTTTCCAAACCAACTCAGTGGCAAGTTACTACGGAACCTCTAAGCCGAGAAAACGTAATGTAGTGACAATAAAAATCATCCCCAAAATGAGCCAAAAACGAAGGTGAAAACTTCCAAGCCCCAAATAGAGTTGAGGATCACTCACAAGGCCAATGTCCGACCGGCTTTTCCACAATCCGTCCAGTGCCTTTTTCGCCACCTCCTCAAACACGGGGTCGCCCGTCAAGCGGCTCAGCGTAGCAAACTCCAGTATGAAGGTGCCTATTCCTGCGGTGCACGTGACTGGCGTCTCACCGGGATTCACCCCGTTCATAAGATTCACCGTCCCAAATGGCATTCCGGTTGGAGTCTGGAAAGCTTTAAGTAGAGTGATAACGAAAGCGGTTACTCCCACTGAGCCCACTGTTACACTGAGCCAACCGCCATCGAGGTCATGTATACAGGAAGGTGGCAGAAATTAAAGGCCAGCAATATCATAAAGGATCTCACCCACCCTGCTTATGGACTGCTTGACCCACTCCCATCAGGGAGGAGGCTACGTATCACCCACACCAGGACCACCAGACTCAATTTCTGCCACTGCCTGCAAAGAGTTTGTACGTTCTCCCCGTGACTGTGTGGGTTTCCTCCGGGTGCTCCGGTTTCCTCCCACAGTCTACAGACGTGCCGATCGGTAAGTTAATTGGTCATTGCAAATTGTCACATGATTAGGGTGGGGTTAAAAACTGGGGAATTGCTGGGCGGTGCAGCTTGAAGGACCGGAAGGGCCTATTCCACACTCTATCTCAATAAATAAATAAGAACAGTTACTTCCCCAAGCTGTTGGGCTGATCAGCACCTCCACCCGCTAACCCACCACTACTTTATCATTTTCTGTCAGTCACCTTATGTACAGACATTCCTGTGCCTCGTGTCACTTTATGTACAATGTATACATAGACTGATTGTATGTACATAAGGTGACACTAGGTATGAGAGGATATTTATATTTAACGTGGTTTTAATTGCGTTCATTATGCTTAATATGTTATTTATTGCTCCATCGGATGCAGAGTGACAATCATTCTGTTCTCTTTATACTTGTGTACTGAAGAATGATATTAAACAATTTTGAATTTTAAACAAATTTGAATCAAACCAAACCATAACGAACAGAAGAACCTGCCAAGGAACCTGGTATAAATCACGACCACGACTTCAGCTGGCAAAGTTCTTCAGTTTACAGAAAGTTCTCTTTCTTCCTTTGAATTTACAACTTTAACATCTACCCACTTCTTCCATCGGTATCTGGGAGCCAGTGACAATTTTTCCATTCATAGTGCTCCGGTGCAGGGGTTCCCAATCTGGGGTCCACAGACCCCCTCGGCTAACAGTGGGGATAATGTCCATGGCACGAAAAATGTTGGGAACCCCTGCTCTAGTGATAATGCTTCAGAACACTACTCCATATTAATCAGATAAAAACACAAAATGCTGGCAGAACTCAGCAGGCCAGACAGCATCTATGGGAGGAGGTAGTGATGACGTTTCCGGTCGAAACCTTGACTCCTGGTGAAGGGTTTCGACCCGAAACGTCGTCACTACCTCCTCCCATAGATGCTGTCTGGCCTGCTGAGTTCTGCCAGCATTTTGTGTTTTTATTTATTTCCAGCATCTGCAGATTCACTCGTGTTGCCTCCATATTAATTAGAGTTGCTATTGGAAAAAAAATTGGAGACAAGTCTCGATACTTAGGCACTTCTTACAAATGGAATAGAATTAGTTTTCCTGAAATTTTGTTTTTTTATTCGGTGATAACGACAGGGCGAGACTGATGATGATAATATGCAAGTCAGATTCACATTCAAAATTGATGTCATGTGAACACACACAAAATGCAGGTCTGGCAGCATCGGTGTAAATGAATTGAATAATGAAATGAAAATAAATGACGTTTCAGGCCAAGACCCTTCTTCAGGACTGTAAAAGGGGGAAGCCACCAGAATAAAAAGGTTGGGCGGGGAGGGGAAGGAGGATAGCTCGAAGGTGATAGGCGAAGCCAGGTGTGGTGTAAGGATAAAGGGCTGGAGAAGGAGGAATCTGAGAGGAGAGTGGACCATAGGAGAAAGTGTTTGATAGATTCTTGATTAGTCATAGCGTGAAGCGATACAGGGAGAAGGCAGGAGACTGGGGCTGAGAGAGAAAACGGATCAGCCATGATGAAATGGCAGAGCAGACTCGATGGGCCAAATGGCCTAAATCTGTTCCTATATCTTACGGTCTTAAGGAGGGACCCGGGGAGGGGGTGACAGGCTGGTGAGAAGAGGCAAGATGTCAGAGTGGGAATAGAAAAAGAGACGAGGGGAGTGGAAATCTTTTTTAAATTGAAGAAATTGATACTCATACCCTTAGGTTGGAGGCTACTCAGACAGAATATAAGGGTGGCTTTATCTGGGCACGTGGGGTGGCCATGGACAGACATGTCGGTCTGGGAACGGAAATTGGAATTAAAATGTTTGAGCATCGGGAAGTTCCACTTTCGCCAGATAGAGTGGAGGTGCTCGACAACGTGATCTCCCAATTTATGCTGGGTCCCACCAATGTGGAGGAGGCCACATCAGGAACACCGGACACAATAGACAACCCCAGCAGATTCACAGGTGGAATGTTGCCTCACCTGAATTTAGTGCTCCTGGGCTTTTGCTTCTGCATAGGCCGTAATGATTTGTCGTTATTTTGAGCGATCTAGGGTTTTCCTCTTTGGAGAGAAGGTGGATGAGAGGTGACTTAACAAGAGTAGTACAAGATGATAACAGGCTAAGATGGAGCACACAGCCAGTGACTTTTTTTCCAGGGCGGCGTAACTTCAAGGTGCTTGGAGGAAAGGATGGGGGATGTCAGAGGTTTATCAACAGGAGGACCCCAAGATCCCTCTGGTCCTCCACACTGCTAAGAATCCTGCCAGTTACCTTGTATTTTGCCTTCAAGTTCAACCATTCAAAGCACATCATTTCACACTTCTCTGGATTGAGCTCCATTTGCCTCTTCTTAGCCCAGTCAATGTCCCACTGTAACCTTCAACAACCTTCTACACTATCCACATCACCAACCTTCATATTATTTGCAAACATTACTAACTCACCCTTCCACTTCCTCATCCAAGTCAAGTCACAAAGAAACTCATGTCTTTCCCCCCACTCCCACAGAGACAAGATAAATCATTTCTATCTATGCAAAAGCAAGACCCCAAGAACACTAATTACCAACTTCTAAGGCCATGGAATGGACCCTAACTAATACTTGTCAGGTGATCATGACATCATCACACTTGCTGTACACAAAATGGCTGCCTCATTTCCTACATCAGAACAGAGACTGCACTTCAAAAGTAAACTTTAATTGGCCATACAAAGGCACTTTACAACTCAAACATGAAAGATTCCACAAATGCTAGAAATCCAGAGTACCACACACAAAATGCAAGAGGAACTCAACAATTCAGGCAGCAGTCAATGTTTCAGGCTGAGACATTTCATCAGGACTGGAAAGAAGGTGAGAAGAATAAGATGGGGTGGGAATCGGAATCAGACACGTCATGAAATTTGTTAACTTTGTGGTAGCAGTACAATGCAGAACATAATAATGGAGAAAAACCTGTGAATTACAGCAGGTGTATATCTTTTAAATAGTTAAATAGGTAGTGCAAAAATAAAAAGTTTAAAAAAATGTAGTATTCATGGGTTCAATGTCCAGTCAGAAATTGGAAGGCAGACAGGAAAAGTTAATCCTGAATCAGGTGTGCCTTCAGGCTCCTGTACCTCCTTCCTGATGGTAGCAATGAGAAGAGGGCATGTCCCAGGTAATGGGAGTCCTGAATGATGGATGCCGCCTTTTTGTGGCATCGCTCCTTGAAGATGTCCTGGATACAACAGAGGCTAGTGCCCATGATAGAGCTGACTAATTTTACAACTCTCTGTAGGTTACTTCAACCCTGTGCAGTTCCACAACACCCCCCCCCACCCCAACTCCACCCCATGCCAGATGGTAAAGCTGCCAGTCAGAATGCTTTCCACGGTACACCTGTAGAAATTTGCAAGTACAAGCCGACGGGTGATAGATGAGACCAGGTGACAGGGAAGGAGGGTGGGTGGGAGGGAGAGAGGGATGAAGTAAAAAGCTGGGAGGCGATTGGTGGAAAAGGTAAAGGGCTGAAGAAGAAGGAATCTGATAGGAGACGAGAGCGGACCACAGGAGAAAGGGAAGGAGGAGGGGCACGTGGAGGTGACGGCAGGTGAGAAGAGGAAGAGGAAGGCCAGAAAAGGGAATGGAAAAAGAGAGAAGGGAGAGTGGGTAAAAATTGCCAAAAGTTACAAAAATTTACAACTGCAAATCCATTCAATAAACATTGGCCAATAATTGTCCTTGACATTATCGCCCGAGAACATATTGAAACAACAGATGGAAGATTTCCATTCAACCAAGTATTTTTTTTAAAAACGGTGGCTAGCTATACCAGTATAAACAACCAGGAAATTCACAGCACCTGTAACACCAAATGAGACAAGTAACTGCAAATATTCATTCACTAACTCAGACTAAATGGAATTCCTCTGTGAAAGAGAACATTTAGCACTATAGTTCAGCACAGTCAGAAGGGAAAAGACAAACTTGCCAGTGACTACCACACACAACTCAAAATAGCTTATGGCAAAGTGTCCTGCTAACCACAAGGTGGCTCACAGAGCCTCCCAGAGATGCAGTTCCTTTATTACTGCTGAATGCTACAGTGAACAGATCAACATTAGACAGTGGAACATGAACATTGATAAGCCAAAGCATTGTCCGTCCTCCTGGTCACAGTCTCCCACCATGGAGATAATGGCACTTAAATCGCATCCCTAGATATCCTTCTCCTCCAAGAGGACCACAACCTTGTTGCAAGGTTTGGAGCTTCAATGACCCAGAGAGCCTGGAGTCAGGGCTTTCTGCTTTGGCTCTTGGTAGGGTAACCCAAACCAAAGAGGTCAAGGGGTAGAAGCCAGACTAAGAGTGGACCACCGGTGCTCCAGGTTTGAGGGTTCAGCTCAGGGCTAACAACCCTGACCAGTCAAAAAACAATTGTTATAGAAACAGCAATGAAGAATCTTCTATACAGACAGAGATGGAGGATCTTCATTGCTGCCCTAAATGCCAGCGGTGTAACAAGCAGTAAATGTATCATTCTAGGAATGCAATGAGAGGTTGTGTTTCAACCTGGTACACTGTATAGGCTCTGGAGCACTGGGCACCATATCTTTAGTCACTGCTGATCAAGCCCATAGATCTACAGAAATGAAACTGGAATTGGAATTGAATTTATTTTTTACATTTTTTATTTCTTATTTCAAATATCGTCGTCTGAACCCTTAGTGCCTAGGTGGCACATGGGGCTGTATTTCAAACGTACGTGAGTAAAAATCGTTATGTTACGTCTCCATCTAAATGTGCAATCATTGTAATTTATAATAACTTATGTTAAATAGAACAGTCAGTGTAATATGGAGTACACTCAAATCAGCATGAGTTCATCAGTCTGGTGGCCTGGTGGAAGAAGCTGTGGAACCTGTTGGTCCTGGCTTTTATGCTGTGGTACCATTACCCAGATGGTAGCAGCTGGAATAATTTGTGGTTGGGGTGATTTGAGTCACCAATGATCCTTCAGGCCCTTTTTACACACCTGTCTTTGTAAATGTCCTGAATCATGGGAAGTTCACAACTACAGATGCGCTGGGCTGTCCGCACCACTCTCTGCAGAGTCCTGTGATTAAGGGAGGAACAGTTCCCATACCAGGCAGTGATGCAGCCAGTCAGGATGCTCTCAATCGTGCCCCTGTAGAAAGTTCTTAGGATTTGGGGGCCCATATCAAACTTCCTCAACTGTCTGAGGTGAAAGAGGTGCTGTTGTGCCTTTTTCACCACACAGCTGGTATGTACAGACCACGTGAGGTCCTCAGTGATGTGGATGCCGAGGAACTTGAAGCTGTTCACCCTCTCAACCCCAGATCCATTGATGTCAACAGGGGTTAGCCCGTCTCCATTCCTCCTGTAATCCACAACCAGCTCCTTTGTTTTTGCAACATTGAGGGAGAGGTTGTTTTCTTGACACCACTGTGTCAGAGAGATGACTTCTTCCCTGTAGGCCACCTCGTTATTGTTTGATAATAAGGCCAATCGATGTAGTGTCATTGGCAAATTTAATTAGCAGATTGAAGCTGTAGGTGGGGATACAGGGAGTGAAGGAGGGGGCTCAGTACGCAGCCCTGAGGGGCTCCTGTATTGAGAGTCAGAGGGTTGGAGGTGAGGGAGCCCACTCTTACAACCTGCTGGCATCTGTGAAAGGTGGTGAATCTGTGGAATGCATTGCCACAGACATCTGTGGAGGCCAAGTCATCGAGTATATCTAAAGCAGAGGTTGATAGGTTCATGATCAGTAAGGACATCAAAGGTTATGGGGAGAAGGCAGGAGGAGGAGGTTGAGAGGCGCAATAATGGAATGGTGGAGCAGATTTGACAGGCCAAATGGTCTAATTCTACCCCCATGCTTTATTTTTACTGTGGAATAGACCCTTTCAGTGCTTTGAGCAATGCCACCTAGCAATCCCACAATTTAATCCTAGCCCTAATCACAGGACAATTTACAATAATCAATTAACCTACCAAATGGTACATCTTCGGACTGTGAGAGCAAAGCAGAGTACCTGGAGGAAACCCACAGTCACAGGGACAGCATACAGGCAGTGGTGGGAATTGAATCCGGGTCGCCCGTACCGTAAAAACGCTGTGCTAACCACTACGCTACCGTGCCGCCCTTACGGTCTTAGGGAGGACATACTCGCCTTGGAGGGGGTGCCAAGACGTTCAAGGGTCACGGAGCACAGAAACGGGACTTTCAGCCTCGAGTTCATCACCAACCCATTTGTACTAATACAGGTCAAATCTGCCAATCAGTAATTCAGTTCTACCGCTGCTTCAGACACAATTGTCACCAGCCTAATTTCAAATTTCCCGCATCATGTGCCAACCTGTCGGGCGCCATTAGCAGAATCAGCCGTTGACATAGTCTTTAAAAGAAACAAGTTGCTCCTCTGTGTTATTCTGCATTTATTTTTATAATCTGTGCTATTCTAGCAACAGTCACATCTTCACTGAAGTGTAACTATACACCGATACCTCGTCAGGTATTTTGCCTGTACTGTACTTAAATAAATTTCACTTGTTTTTCATTTGTCGTTTATTTTTTTCTTTATTATCCACCTTGTTCTATTTCCAGGGTAGTTTAAAGGTAGGATGAGGTGACCATCAAGTGGGTTGGAGGTGTTTATTTATTTAATCCTAACCTATTCGCCGGTGATTCCGCAAAATCACTGATCAGGCACTGCACAGATCCCAATCATTCCAGATTTGTGGTGGTCAACCTGTACCATTTTATTCTGCTCAGATGCTCATTGATTTTTTCTCTCCTCCCCACCCCACACACAAATTCTACCACTCCCCTGCATACCAGGGACAACTTGCAGCAGCCCAATAACCTACCGATCACGCCTTTGAAACGCGGGAGGGAATGGGAGCACCCAGAGGAAAGCTACACAAACTGCACCCAAGGTCAAGGCCAACAGAGCTGAGGCAGCAGCACTGCTGATGCCCACGAGTGTCCGTAAAAGTTACCCCTTTCACGGTTGCCCCGTTATGTGAAACTAATTCAACCAGAGGGTGGCGCGTGTGTGGAGCAAGCTGCCAACAGAAGCGGTAGTGCCAGTTCAGTTGTAACATTTAAGAAAAGTCTGGATGGGTTAATGGGTGGGAGAAGTGTGGAGGTATATGGTACAGGTGCAGATAATTGCGACAAGGCAGGACTAGATGGGCTGAAGGGCCTATTTCTGAGCTGTAGTAGTCTGAGATAAGGAGGTGGAAGCTTCAGAGGGTGCAGAAGAAATTTCCAAGGATGCTGTTCAAACTGGTGGGCTAACTTGGGCTGGGCTGCTTTTTCTGGGGCGGCAGAGGCATGCGTGCAGCATTCTTGATAAATGTCCTCGATGGATGGAAGGGAGACAGACCCCTATGATCCTCTCAGCTGTTCTCACTGTCCTTCCAGTCCACTGCTCCCACACCAGATGGAGATGCAACTTGTCAGGTCGTTCTCAATGGTGCTCCCGTGAAATGCACAGTTAAGATGGCTGGGGGAGAGGTGGGGAGAAGGGGGTGGGGGGGGGAATGCCTCACTTGCCTCAATCTCCTCAGGAAGTGGAGGCCCTGCTGTTGCTCTGCATTCTATGTTTTTATCCAGTCAAACAGAGACACACTAACCCTCAATCCCTTTCCTTGCAGGAATTGGCACTTTTTATCTAAATATTTTTCTTGAAATGTGATGAATTTGCATTTCAACTTGTACGCCTCAGGTTCGACCGTAGCTGGATCACTGAGCAATTCTGCACCACACCTTTCGAATGGAAATGGGAGTAGAGCATAATTAACCACGATAAATTTCAAGGCTTGACTGCATCAACCCTGATAAAGGGCCTCGGCCCAAATCATCGATTGTTTATTCCGCTCCATAGATGCAGCCGGGCCTGCTGCATTCCTCCAGCATTTTACGGGTATTACTTTGTATGATGCCTGTCTGCATTTCCTTCAAATCAGAAGAATGGTGGTGGTGGTGGGGGGGGGGGGGGGGGGGGTTAATCTCAATGAAACCTCTAGAATATTGAAAGGCCTACATAGAGTGGGTCTGGAGAAGATGTTTCCTATAGTGGGGAAGTCTAGGACCAGAAGACACAGCCTCAGAAAACAGGACAACCCTTTAGAACAGAGATGAAGAGTTTCTTGAGCCATATGAGTCTGTGGAATTCATTGCCACAATTGGCTGTACAGGCCAAGTCACTGAGTATATTTAAAGTGCAGGTTGATAGATTCTTGATTAGTAAGGATGTCAAAAGCGAGAAGGCAGGAGAATGCGGTTGAGCCATTATGGAATGGAAGAGCAGACTCAATGGGCCGAATGGCCTAATTCTGCTCCTGTGTCCTATAGGTTTTAAAGGGGAAATAACAGCAAACAGGTCGAGTTAACAGAGGAAAAGCAGGTTGAGTTCTACTCCAATGCGGGATGTAGAAGGAAGCCCTTAAAGCAGTGGGACGCGGGCTACAGAGAAGTAGAATGAAGAAGACGTGGGGTGGGGAGGGGGGTGGAGCATTGAGACACACGGGATCCTCACCTGGCAGCAGTCTACGTGCAGCTTCTTCTGCCAATCTGAGCAGAGGGCCCGTACACGGCCAGCCTGGCTCCACAGCGATGCCGCCCTCCCGGGAGAGCAGGTGAGCAGACAACAGGCCACCCACCACTAAGGAAAGGAAGAAGCACACGGGGTTAAAGTTCGCAAACAAACAGATCAGCCAGCAGAATCTTATTCAAACCACAGTAGCAGCGACCTGGGTTCAATTCTCACCGCAGCCTGTGAGGAGTTTGTACATTCTCCCCGTGACCGTGTGGGTTTCCTCCAGTTGTTCTGGTTTTCCTCCCACAGTCCAAAGACCTACTGGTTGGTAGGTTAATTGGTCACTGTAAATTGTCCCGTGATCAGGCTTGGAATAAACTGGGGGATTGCTGGGTGGGTGGCGCAAAGAGCCGAGAGCATTTAACTGAATAAATAAATAATCAATCCAGTGATTTCAATCTGGACCACAGTACACTGACAATGCTCTTGTGTCGTAGATTAAAGATTCAGTTTTATTAGATACAGCACAGTAACTGGCTGTTCTGGCCCCAGTGCGCCCGTGCTGCACCATTACACCCACGCGCACCCGCCTTTCCAGCACTGTAACGACATTACACCATGCTACCGCGTCACCACTAAAGTTCAGACTTAGATTTCAGACAGCAAGGACACGGTGGGCAATTGACAAGAACTTGTCTTTTAAGCTGGTGAGGTCCAGTGGGGGATACACAAATCCCTAGCAGAGGCAGAGCTGGGTTACACAAACCTTCCATTCGAGAGATCTGTCCACGAGCTGATTTCTCAAGTCAGGAATTTCCATTTGCTATAACTGGCCATTTTGTGTCACTTGCTAGAATTCTTCCATTTTGTGGAACAATCACTCTAACACTACTCTAAATTAAACTAGGGAATGCAGTACTGTGCAAAAGCCTGAGACCAATATACACTATGTAGCAAGGGTGGCTAAGAGTTTTACACAGTACTGTACATTGGTTAAAATAGGGAGGTGGTTGGGAAACAGAAAAACGAATACTTCGCTGTTTATTAGCTCAGTAGTATTAAGTGTTATTTGGTCACTGGAAAGGCATTATATATAGTGCTATGCAAAAGTCTTAGGCACTCTAGTTATATATATATGTGGCTAAGACTTTTGCGCAGTATTGTAAATGACGTCTTTCTAGTCATTAATGAATACAACAAAGCATTCTATTATAATTACAATATTATACACTCACTCACTCTGTGGCCACTTTATTAGTTATAGGAGGTATCTAATAAGGTGGCCACTGAGTACATATTGGCTCCAAGGGTAGTCATAGCTGAAGGGTGGTAGTGGGGACGAGCTCCCACTGCTGAACAAATGCTCTTCACGGTGCGCGTCTCAAACAGCCTCTGACAACCAAGTCCAACTCCTGGCCTTCATGTGTGGCACAGTTCTTACACCCGGTGGAGCTGTTCCCACTGACAGGAGAAGGGGCAAAGGTGGGCCACTGGTGCCTTAAAACCAGTTGCTCCAGGCAGATGGAGTTCATTAACAACGGGTGGTAGCTCATCCAGGAGAGGGAGAACTCCGATTTCAAACCTCCGCTGCCTTGTGGCTACACCCGCTCACGGGAAAAGCTTTGGGAGTAAACCCCGAGGAAAAATCCGGAGTTGGAGTCCTGAAGGCGGCTGACGGCTGAACCCAGAACCGGCACGGCAACTCCTGCAATGCTGCTGGCACCAAACTGTACCGACCTCCGTTGTTCCTTTGGACCTGTTGTCAGCGTGGAGAGGGAGGTCCCACTGCATGGTCGACGGTCGGATCTCCATACCAACTCTGCCCTGGAAAAGCCACTCCCAGGGACTACCAGAGGCGCAGTACCCATGGTCGACCACAACCGACAGAGGCCAACGACGAGTATATATTCACGGCCTCTTGTTGCTGTTGCCCATCCACTGCCAAGTTCATTGTACTGTGCATTCAGAGATGCTCTCTTGCATGCCACTGTTGTAATGCGTGGTTATTTGAGTTACTGTCACATTCCTGTCAGCTTGAGCCAGGCCGACCATTCTCCTCTGACCTCTCATTAACAAAACATTTTTTTCTATCACTGGATGGTGTTTTTTTTTTGTTTTTCGTACCATTCTCTGTAAACCGTAGAGACTAGTGTGTATGAACATCCCAGGATAAGCAGTTTCTGAGATACTCAAACCACCCCGTCTGGCACCAACAATCATTCCACTGTCAAAGTCACTTAGATCACATTTCTTCCCCATTCTGATGTTTGTTCTGAACAACTGAACCTCTTGACCATGTCTGCATGCTCTTATGCATTGAGTTGCTACGACATGATTGGCTGATTAGATACTTGCATTAATAAGCAGGTGTACAGGTGTAGCTAATAAAATGGCCACTGATTGTATATTCTTATTAGGCCACAAGTCTGAAGTCACATCACTTCACTCAAAAGAGGAAACCCAACATTGTCAATCAATGCCACACACACTCGGACTTGCTAGTCACAGCAGATCAGGCATCAAACTGAACCGCTCACTTTTTTATCCTACGGGGATGGAGGTTGATAGGTTCTTGATTAATCAGAGCGTCAAAGATTACAGGGAGAAGACAGGAGAGTGGGGTTGAGAAGGATAATAAATCAGCCATGATGGAATTGTGGAGCAATTAGCTGAATGGCCTATTTCTGCTCCTCTGCCTCCGGAGCATTGAAATCAGGGAAATGGGAAAAAGGGCAAGTCCAGAATTAAACGGACATGGAACAACCACTGCAATTTTATTTTCTATAATTCCTTATAACTCATAAGCGACATCTCTCAAGAGGACTATATCAGCCACATGGTACTTGGGCGGTCGTGATAGACGCCACACAATAGCAGCTGCATCTTTAATAAATAACACAACGATCGAAGCTGGAAGATCCCAGCCGGTCAAGTAGCATTTGTGGAAAGAGTTAGTGCATTGGGCCCAAGACCCTTGTCAGGACCAACTGAGAAAGGCGATAAATGAAACCCCCGCTCTTCTGTGGTCTGCATAACCTCATCAGGACAAGCCCCTACACTCTGTCTGCTACAAAAAGCAGTATCTCCCACCCACAACTGACTTCCCATTTCCATTCTGACACGTCTGCTCACGGCCTCATCTACTGCCGCAGAGAGGCCAAACTCAGGTTGGAGGAGCAATACCTCATATCCCATTTGGTTAGCCTCCAACCTGACAGCATGAATATCGATTTCTCTCCCCTCCCTCCTTCTCTCTTTTTCCATTCCTCATTTCGGTTTCCCTCTCACCCCATCTCTTCTTCTCATCTGCACAATACCTGCCCCTGGTGCCTCTCCTTCTTCCCTTTCTCCCACGGTCCACTGTACTCTATCAGATTCCTTTTTCTTCAGCTCTTTACCTCATTCACCTATCACCTGCCAGCTTCTTACATCATCCTCACAAACACCAATTCTGTTCTGGAAATCCAGAGTGACTCATAAAAAGTGCTGGAGGAACTTTGATAATAAATTTACTTCGAACAGCTTTGCAACGACATACTTGCTCAACAAAGCTACCAACTCTTGTGCAACTACATTTAGCACGGTCCAGTATTAATGAGCAAACATGAGGAAATCTGCAGATGCTGGAAATTCAAACAAAAATATACACAAAATGCTGGTTCTTTCTTGACCCACCTCGAATGTTAGTCTCAAACACAGATGCGTTGACATCGATGTCAAAGTTCATTCCATCCTGAAGAATGTGGACAACTCTCTGAAACTCAGTCACGTTGCCCAGCACCTGAACGCAGAGATCAGGAGAACAGATCAACAGAGGCTCAATCATGCCACACTGCAGGAAGTTCATATGTGTTAATTCTTCATCTGCAGAGTTATAGGGAAAGGTTGAACAGGTGAGGACTTCATTCCCTGGAGCAAAGGGGAATGAGTGTGGTACACAAAATTATGAAGGGTATAGACAGGGTGAATTTGGACTGGGCGACAGTGCCTTGAAAAGCCCAATAACTTGCAGGCACACAAGCAGGTAGATGACAAACAGGGTCCCTAAGACCACACTTTTATAACAGCCAAAAAACAGGAAGGAGAAACTGGTAAAGAAGTGATGGAAATAATTAGAAATTAGGGTGCCGTGGTAGTGTAGCGGTTATCAAGACGCAATTACAGCTGGGAGTTCTACTCCAGTGTCCTCCATAAAGAAGTTTGTATGTTCTTCCCATGGGCTTCATCCGGGTGCCCCAGTTTCCACCCACAGTCCAAAGATTAGCAGTTAGTAGGTTAACTGGTCATCGTACACTGTCCCGTGACTAGGCTAGGGTTAAATAGGTTGGGTTCTTGGGTGGTGCGCTAACATAACTAATTAAGAAACTGATGATAGATAGAAAGATGATAGAACTAGCTTGGACAAGAGTCTACATGGGATCAGCGAGTCCAGTTAAAGTAAACATGAACTGCTACTTACCAGGAGAGTATCCAAGGCATCAATCAGAGTCAGAGAAAAGCTGTTAAATACAGAAAATACAGTTAATGTTTTACACAGCAAAGAATGTGTAAACTGACCAAATCAATTATTGACTGATTAAAAGCAGAGCAGCGCCTCCACTTCCTGACGCTTCATTCTACTGGAACCCTGTTGAGAATGTCCTGACCAGGACGTATACTTTCCGCCCTTGCAATTCCCATGCTTTCTGCAGGACCCTGCAACAGATTGAGAGGACTGCTGAGAGAATCATCAGGCTCTCTCTAACCCTCCCCCTATCCAGGGCATATACCAGAAGCATTGCCTTTATAGGGCACTCAGCACTGTCCAGGACCCCTCCCCCCCGTTCATCCCGCAATCTCTTTGCCCTCCTACCAAGAGGCAGAAGGTACCACAGCATAAGACCAAAGATTGTCAGCCTGGGTAACAGCTTCTTCCCCCAGGCTGTGAGACTCTGAACACCCTGATACCACCCACTGTACATTATTTATAACAACGCCAGCAGCATTATCATTATGTGCCATGTTGTATGACGTGGGCTGTTGCGGCCTATCCATGATAACCTCGCGATAAACTTACCTTCCCCAGGTATCCTGGCCATCACAAGTTAAAGGTCGCAGTTCATCATAGGGGAACGCATTCTCTAAGTAGTTATTGTAGGCATGATAAAACATTTCTTTAACACGCTCCCTGTGAAAAAAAAACATATTTACAGAGAGTTTTGTTTGTACTGACTGCCAAACTTTCTAACCCAATAGAATCAAAGTGAAGAAATGAACACAAGAGATTCTACAGATGCTGGAAATCCAAAGCAATACACACAAAATGCTGGAGGATCTCAGCAGGTCTGGCAGTTTCTAAGGAAATAAATAAACAGCCAATGTTTCAAGTCGAAGGGAGAAGGAAGGAAAAGGAAGGGAGAAGACACCAGAATAAGACGGGAGAGGGGAAGAAGGATAGCTGGAAGGTGATAGCTGAACACAGGTGGATGGGAAAGGTAAAGGGCTGGAGAGGAAGGAATCTGTTAGGAGAAGAAAGTGGACCATAGGAGAAAGGGAAGGAGGAAGGGACCCAGGGGAAGGTGAGAGGAGGTAAGATGCCAGATGGTGGAAAAGGAGGAGGGGAAGAGGAAGGAATTTTATTTAACCAGAAGGAGAAATATATATTCATACCACCAGGTTGGAGGCTACCCAGACAGAATACAAGGTCTTGCTCCTCCACCCTGAGGGTGGCCTCCTTTTTGCACAAGAGGAGACCAGGGATCAACATGTCCAAACAGGAATGGGGATTGGAATTCAAACGGGAAACTCTGCTTTTGGCAGATGGAGCTCAGAGGGAATTGGTTTACTAAATTAATTAAACAAGGTAATGACAGAATTTATTCCAACTGATCCTAATGAAGCAACATGAACTCTAAAACAAAACTCTAGCACGTAATTAATGACCGTACGACAGGATCCGGTTTAAAATATGTTCACCTATGCAATTATACAAGTCAGCCAGGTTTCGACCCAATCCCAAAATATCTAGTTGGATACATAGAGGATAGAACATTACAGGCCTTTCGGCCCACGATGTTGTGCCAACCTCTTAACCTTCTCTGAGATCAGTTTAACCCTTTCTTCCCAAGCAGAACCTCTATTTTTCTTTTACAACTGTGCCAAAAAATCTCCTAAGTGTTCCTGGTGAATCTGGCTCTGCCGTCAACCCTGGCAGTACATTTCATGCACCCACCACCCTCTGTATAAACAGAATGTTGCCTGTTTTGGAAACCTTTTATGGTTGAGTCCAGATAACTGAATGAGGATGGTACGGTAGCAAAGCGGGGTCAGCCATCATAATCCCTGCCATGGCCCATAAGGAGTTTGTATGTTCTTCCCAAGACCGCATGGGTTCCCTCCCAAGACTTATGGTTCAGCTTGGTGAGTTGTGGGCATGCTCCTTTGGGACTGAAAGCAAAGGGACACTTGGGGACTGCCCCCAGCACATATTCATACCGTGTTGGTCACTGGCGCTAACGACACATTTCAGCGCGTGTTTCAATGTACATGTGACAAATAAAACTAACCCTTCTCTTCCCTTGAGTGAAGGAGACCAAGGCACGAGGGACACAACATTATCAAAAGCAAAGATGGTCAAAACCTGTTCCCTGTGATGGGGATATCAAGAGGGCATCAGTTCAAGGACAGTAAAATCCCATCCGGTTCACTCGTGTCGCTTAGAAACGTACCATTACCTTCTGACCTATATGTGACGCCAGATCCACCAAGCTCCACCCACCTACCCACCATCAAGGGCATATATACAAAAAGGTTCTGGGAAAAGGCCAATAACATCGTGAAGGAGCCCACCCAACCAGCAGGCTCTTGAACCAAAGGGGATAACTTCCCTCAACATCACTTGCCCCATCATTGAAATGTTCCTTCAATCTACAGACTCACTTTGAAGGATTTTTCATCTCATGCTCTCAATATTTATTATTTATTAAATTTTGTATTTGCACAGTTTGTCTTTTGCAACTATTTGAATGTCCATGTTGGTGTGGTCTTTCATTCATTCTATTAGGGATATACTGAGTACGCCCACAAGAAATTGAATCTCAGGGTTGTATATGAGGATGTATATGCACTTTGATAATAAATTTACTTTGAACCCACCCTACTCTGGACTGTTTATTCCACTCCCATTAGGGTGTGGGGTGGGGGGCTGTGCTGCCTCCTCACCAAGACCATCAGACTCAGTAACAGATTTCCAAGCAGTAAGGCTGATCAACACCTCCACCCACTAGCTCACCCCGCCACCAGAGTCATGAACAGACACTCCTGCATGTCACTTTTTGACACACAATCAATCTGTGCACATAAGCTATCTTATGCATTTATATTTATTGTGTTTATTATTGAGTGCTTTATCTTATTGTCTTTTTGGGCTGCATCGGGTCCAGAGTAACAAACATTGCACTTTTCTTTATACTGTACTTGTAATGACAGGAAACAATCCTGAAACTACCAAGACTGTCTGGCCTAGATCTGACCCAATATTGTCAGCTCTTAAACCCTCAAGACGCCAGAGAATTGCTTGGACTTATAGCACCACGGTGGAGTGAGTGAGAAAGCAAACTTGCAAATGGAAAAATAATGGGTGCAGGAAACAACGCGTACACCAATCGCAACTAAGGAATTTTTCACATCGATTTTTAAACCAGCAGGCCAATATGTATAAAGCTCAACTGCATTGTTTAGTTATGAATAAAGCTATCCCAATGAGTTTTGGCTTCCTGATTTTCCAACCTGCATCGTTTCTCCTTAAAGCCCTCGGTTGCAACACTGACCTGTACCGGGCCATCGCCTCCGCCCGAATTTCTTTGCCCTTTGCATTGTTGCCACCTGCCCCGGTGACTAGGAAAAAGCAAGCGGTATAAAAGATACCGTGCATCGACTTGCTCACGCTCACGGCCCCGTTCTCCCGAGCCCCGGGGTCCGAATGACTGACGTGCGCTTCCCGGCTTTTTCCCCCAGTCAGGAAACCCGGAAGTTTCCGCCTATCCGCGCCTGCGTCTTATGCCTGCAACGCCCTATCAAAGCGCCGCAATCTCTGAATGGCTGAGCTTGTTTAAAGGCGTATTAGTGCCCAGATGATTGGACCACGCCTCTGTCAATCAAACTAAGGCTCCATATTTTGTTTCACTGCAGAAGTAACTTCGGCTCACTCAGCTCCTCTCCTTTTGAATATGTTCTCTGTCGGCGTAGGCTGATTGGGACGAATGGCCGGAATCTGTATTGTATTGCTCTCTGAATGGAAATTACACTCCTGTAGAGTTACTTCTGATAAGAAACTAGCATCCACCATGAGGGACCCCCAGAATCCAGACCCTGATCCCTTCTCACGAGTACAATCAGAAAGGAGGCACAGGACACACCGGCAGGATCAGGAACAGTTATTACCCCCTGAACCTCACTCACCTCAACACTGAACTGATTCCACAACCTATAGACACTGTCAAGAACTCCACAACCCATGGCCTCAGTATTGCTTACTTACTATGTTCTTTATCAGTGGTGTGTGGTTTTTCATTGATTCCATTCTGTTTCTTTGTCCTACTGCGAACGCCTGCAAGGAAATGAATCTCAGGGTTGTATATGGTGATTTTTGGATAATAAATTTACTTCGAACTTTGATCCCTCTGTTCAAGGGTTTCTGCATCTCCAGGATTCGGAAAGACCTTTCTTAAACATCTCTCCTCCATTAAAGATATTCCTTAAAATCTACCTTTTCAATCAAACTTTTAGCTTGTCGTATGATCACAATACCATCTTTGCCTAATTTAAAGGCAATACATTTAGAAGCACTAATTAAGTTTTGACTAGGCAGTTAATGGTCCCGTAAGTTTGTTAGAGCTGGGGGTGGTAATGGGGATAAGTTCCACTATAATGCTCCCAAATAGCCTCCGACAACCAAGTCACACGGTGCCTGGCCTTCACGTGTGGCTTAGCTACTAAGTGTGGCAGAACCATTTCTACTGACAGGAGACAAGGCAAAGGTGGGTTACTGGCACACGAAAACCAATCGGGTCAGGCAGATGGGGTTGTCAGCCGTGTTTGACATCTAGGAGAAGGAAAACTCTGTTCTCGAAGCTCCGCTGCCTTGCAGCTGTACCACTCGTGGGGAGGCTTTGGGAGTGAACCCTGAGGAGAAAATCCAGAGCTGGCAGTCTGACATTGAGTTCAATACGGTGGGATCTTTGATGTGGGAAAAAATGCTGTCGTTTCTGTTTTCCCATTATTTTAAATAGCTCTCATTTACTGAATAAATCAATTCAAGGGAATGATTCGGGAAGGGAGGTGAATGAGGCCGCTAAGGGCTATCAGCACGTGTGTGACGTATGTTCGAAGAGGGTCACCGTGCAGAGAGACAGAAGAGGCCAAGGATACTCATTATGGAACTCTAGAGGGGGTTGCAGACGGGGAGAGAGAGTTTTGCAGGCAATTCTCAGACCATGATGTGGTAAATAACAATTAAACCAAGCAATAGACTGAAGAGGTTCTGCAGATGCTGGAAATCCAGGGGAAAGTATGCAAAGTGCTGGAGGAACTCAGCAGGTCAGGAGCATCTATGGAGAGGGATAAACAGTCGATGTTTCGGGCCGGGACCCTTCATCGGGACCAAACCAAGCAACTTGTTCTTTTCCTCTCCTGCTTCCATTGCTATTCCCACCCCTCATAGCCCCTCTAGTGGGCAAAAGACTGTACGTAGGATTGGTGTCTGAGTTAGGGATAAAACCCTAAAATGATTAACTGCTTTTACTGAGATGGAAGAAAGTTCATTAACTGGAACCATTCATCAACCTACAGATTATGGAATTAGAGAGTTCACAGACATCTATATGTTGTAATCCACAGCTCTGATTAATTTCCGATAGCTTTGTGTTGACAACATTCTAAATCCCATGCTCCTGTTTACACTCACTGGTTACTTAGAGTCTCATATGATGAATAAAGATCCAATAATCCCATAATCTCCACTTCCCGCCAGCTTCTCCTGAAGGATGGGCTGTTTATAATGAGCCAGCAGAATTCTGCAAAAGTCTCAGGTACATTTCTTTACTCAGAGAGTGATAGCTGTGTGGAATGAGCTTCCTGTAGAAGTAGTAGAGGCCAGTTCAGTTGTGTAATTTAAGGTAAAATTGGATAGGTATATGGACAGGAAAGGAGTGGAGGGTTATGGGCTGAGTGCAGGTAGGTGGGACTAGGTGAGATTAAGAGTTCGGCACGGACTAGGAGGGCCGAGTTGGCCTGTTTCCGTGCTGTGATTGTTATATGGTTATTTAAGGCTAGGGTGCCTGAGACTTTTGCACAGTACCATATTTGTCAACGTGGAGCAGACAGCGAGTTTTTAAATCTGGCGGGAGCAGAGGTTGTTGGGAGTGGTGAACAACACAGGCAAAAGGCAGGAGGAACTCCAGCAGGCCAGGCCTGCTGAAGGGCCTCAGCACAAAACGCCAACTGTACTCTTTTCCGCAGGTGCTGCCTGGCTTGCTGAGTTCCTCCAGCATTCTGTGTGTTTGCTTGGATTTCCAGCATCTGAAGATTTTATCTTGTTCGTATTTCGGAATGATGAGGATGGGGCAATGTTGGAGAGCTGTGGGATGGATGACAGAGATGGAGTGCTGGGGCAGGGGTGACGTGGGTGCAGACACACCCAGCCCTGAGACACCAGGCAAGGTCATTTGATTTCAAACAATTGGTTTATTGATCTTCATAGAATGTTTCTCAAATGCTACCCACACCCTCCCCTCTCCCTTCCCCTTTTCCCAACCATGATTCCCCTCTCCCTGTGCTGTTCCCACTCTCAGTCCACAATAGAGACCCATATCAGAATCAGGCTTATCATTCACCTATGTAATGATATTTTTTTGTGGCAGCAGTACAGAGCAATACATAAATAGAGAGGGTTGTAAATCTAGTCAGCTCCATCTTGGGTACTGGCCTACAAAGTACCCAGGACATCTTCAAGGAGTGGTGTCTCAGAAAGGCAGCATCTATTATTAAGGACCTCCAGCACCCAGGGCATGCCCTTTTCTCATTGCTACCAGCTGGTAGGAGGTACAAAAGCCTGAAGGCACACAATTAGTGATTCAGGAACAGCTTCTTCCACCCGCCATCTGATTTCTGAACGGACATTGAACCCATGAACACTACATCACTACGTCTTTTGCACCATCTGAGTTACTCTCTGAAACGTTGACTAATAAAATTAATTGATGTCAAATTTGTTGTTTTGTTGTAGAGTACAGTGCAACACATAAAATTACTATGTTACAATAAGAAATATTTAAAAATTAAAGAAATAGTGCAGAATGAGAGCAACAGCGCCTTTATTTCCTGCAGAGCATCAAGAAAGCTCACCTCTGTCCCAGGATACTGACCGCTGTACCATTGAGACCAGCCTCACCAACTGCATCTCAGTGTGGTCTGGCAATTGTCCAGTATCGGACCGCAAAACATTTCAGCGGGTGGTGAAAACAGCCCAGTGGATTATTGGCACCCAATTGCCCACCATTGAGAACATCTACCATAAACACTGCCTGGGCAGGGTGAAAAGCATTATCAAGGATGCATCTCACCCTATTCATGGACTTTTTACTCTCCTCCCATCCAGTAGATGCTACAGGAGCCTCCGCTCCCACACCAGCAGGCTCAGGAAGAGCTTCTTCCCTGAGGCTGTGACCCTACTGTACCTCACATCACAGCGCTAAGCAGTAATGCACCCATAATGTACTGTCTTAGTACTTTTATATTTGTGTGCTGTAGCACTTACTTTTCATTTGCAGTTATTTTGTAAATAACACTATTTCTGGTTAGATGATAACTGCATTTCATTTGGCTTTGTATCTGTACTTGGCATAATGACAATAAAGCTGAATCTAATCTAATCTAATAGTGAGGTACATTTCATGGGTTCTTGGACTATTTGGAAATATGATGGCAGAGGGGAGGCTAAAATGCTCAGGCTCCCATACCTCCTTCCCGATGGTAGTAATGAGAAGAGGGCATATTCCAGGTGGTGAGAGTCCATAATGATGGATGCTACCTTCTTGAAACACTGCCATTTGAAGATGCCCTTGATGGCAACCAGTCAGAATATTCTTCACGGTACATCTTCAGAAGTTTGCTGGAGTCTTTGGTGACACACCAAATCACCTCAAACTCCCAATGAGTTTGCCACTGGTGTGTGTTATGCTTTGTAACTTCAAAACATTAAACTAATTCAAAAGAACACACAGAAGTCCGGGATGTGAGTCTAACTTTGAGTTTACTCTAAGCGGGGCACCCATGTGTTGGGTGGTACTGTAATGACATATGCAATTGATGTATTTATACATATAATTCAAAATTAATTATTGAAATGAACATGAATGCTGAATCAACCAACATATATATAAGATTGTTCAACTATTATCAAAATATTAAATACACAACAATGTGCCTTCTTGAGGATTGCATCACCTTTTAATTGATTATATTTTTAAAAATGGCTCTTAAAAATCACCACATAAACACTTACTCATTTTTCCTGTAAACAATCCTCATGTGAGACGAACAAGTGTGAAAGTGAAGACGGAGTTAAAGATCCTGTTTTTGGGAAAAGCATTTTGATTGGGTAAACCGGAATCATAACACAACAGATTTGTATGTTGGGACTTAGCAGAGAGACAGCACATCTGTGTTCAGCGTTCTTACTAAAGCAGTATAAATCTGATTATCACACTAATTTCTAATCTCCGTCATGTGTAGGTGATAAACATTCAGCAGCGAGGGATGAAAGATTTGGCAGACTGTAAGTCATTCAATATTTCAAGATTGCTCAATGTCATTTCCAGTACACAAGTGTAAAGGAGAGTGAGGTAATTGTTACTCCAGATCCGATGCAGCACGAAAAGACACAATAAGAAAAAGAACACAATAATTAAAAAACCACAATAAATGAGTCTAATGAATACCCTGCCACCACCACCGTCGCATCACTAGGATAATAAGATGTTTATTATTTACTGTTTCCCTGTGCTGTGCACTACGTGAACTTTGAATTGTATTTTGTTAATGTATTTGTGGTAATATTTTGTTCTATGTGCTGTTTGTGATATATGTTGTGTGGGTGCACTGCGTTCCGGAGGAACTTTGTTTTGTTTGGTTATATATATGTACAGTCAGATGAAAATAGACTTGAACTTGAAATATCAATACATAAGATAGCTTATGTACATAGATTGTATGTCCATGAAGTGATGGTAGGCACAGGAGTGCCTGTACAGAAAGTGACTCCGACATGAAATGATAAAGTAGTGTTGTTAGAGAGTGTGGTGGGCTGGGTTAGTGGGTGAAGTGGTTGATCAGCCTTACTGCTCAGGGAAAGTAAAAGTTCTTGAGTCCGCTGGTCTTGGTGTGGATGATGTGTAGCCTCCTGCCTGGTGGGAGTGGAGCAGTCCATGAGCAGAGTGGGTGGGATATTGCTGGCCTTTCCTGCACCATTCTTTTTGAGAATGCCCGTGACAAGGTGCTGCACATGAGGCTGCTTAGCAAGATAAGAGCCCATGGAATTACAGGGGAGTTACTAGCATGGGTGGAGCATTGGTCGATCAGCAGAAAACAGAGTGGGAATAAAGAGATCCTATTCTGGCTGGCTGCCGGTTACCAGTGGAGTTCCACAGGGGTCGGTGTTGGAACTGCTGCTTTTTACGATGTGTGTCAATGATTCAGACTGTGGGATTAATGGATTTGTGGCTAAATTTTCCGATGGTACAAAGATAAGTGGAGGAGCAGGTAGTGTTGAGGAAACAGAGAGCCTGCAGAGAGACTTAGATAGTTTAGGGCAGGGTGTCAAACTCAACTACACAGTGGGCCAAAATTAAAAAATCGGTACAAGTCGAGGGCTGGACTGGTTCAGCGTTTATTGCAAAACTTATTGAAATGAATTTATTACACATATTAACCTGGAACTAACAAAGCTTAGGTTATTGCCTACAAAAACAACATTGAACATTAAATAAATAAAAAAATCAGTTGCATTTATTTCTTATGGCTTTATCTGCAGCTTTTCCGGAGTAATTTCTAATGAAAACATTTTTCCACAGGCCAACACTGTGATTCACACTAGACTAAGCCAAATACTTGGCATCTCATCTTGGATGCAAGTTCATCAATGTTTGGAGTCAGGCTCTGAGCTGAGGAAATCCTCAGAATTGAGTGAAGGTGTTCATCAGAAAGACGACTCCTGTGTGATGTTTTGTTTATCTTCATCAAAGGAAACAGTTGTTCACACAGGTATGTGCTGCCAAACATAGAGAGCATTTGAGCAGCTTGGGTACGCAGCTGGGGTATTGTGTCGGGAATGAAACGTAGAAACTGTGCATCGCCCACCGATTCATACTTTGCCTTGAGTGTGTCACTACATTGGAGTTCAATCAGCTCCATTTGTATGTTGGTTGGTGCGCTTTCCACGTCAGCTGCAAATGGATTACTGAGCAGTTCAAACCTGCTTTTTTGGGCTTCAAAGTCGGCAAATCGCCATGTGAAGTCGGCACCAAGTATGCTAAGTTTTTCAGCAAACTTTGCATGTGGGAACACTGCGGTAGAAACCTGCTCTTTCATAGTTTGGCAACGCGGAAAATGGCTCAAGTTTTCTTGCTGCATCTGCGTCTCCCACAGGCGCAGCTTGGTTTTAAAAGCCCTCACTGCAGCGTCCATGTCTGTGATCACACGACCCCGCCCCTGAAGCTGCAGGTTGAGCGCATTGAGATGGCTTGTGATGTCACACAGAAACGCCATTTCACAAAGCAACTTTTTATCCCGGAACTCTGTTGTGTCTTTCCCTTTGCTTTCCATGAACTGACAGATCTCCTCACACAACTCGAAACATCTTTTCAGCACTTTTCCTTGGCTTAACCATCGCACCTCTGTGTGATAGGGCAAATCATTATATTCTGAACCCAACTCCTCCAGAAACGACTTGAACTCGCGGTGATTTAAACCTTTGGCTCTTATGAAGTTAACTGCTTGTGTTATGGTGCTCATTATATGTTCCATTTTCAAGGCTTTGCCACACAAAGTTTCCTGGTGTATGATGCAGTGATAAGTTGTCAGCTCACCTGCGCCGTTTTCCTCCCGCATCTTCTTCCAGATCCTGCCCACCAATCCACTCTTTTGACCACACATCGTGGGCTTCTGTTTCTTGTCCAGATGCTTGTATTTGTCGTGGTGTTTCGTTTCATAGTGTCGTCTTACATTATATTCTTTAATTACAGCCACACCGTCTCCCCTCACAAGACAAACAGGTTTGCCCTTTATATCTGCGAACATATACTCTGCCTCCCACCTGCCTTGAAAACCCCTGTTTTCAAAGTCCACCTTTCGTTCAGCCATTTTTGGGGTGAGGGATAGCTGAAAGTTGACCACACGTGACTAGCGCCATAAGGATGCTGATGAGAGAGTAAGGCAAGCACGAGCAATGCACTGGCAGTGCATTGTGGGATTTGTAGTATTAGTGGTGCATGCAATATACCGGCGGGCCAGCTCTAATAGAGAAAAAATTATTCATTAATGATATTCAGGAAATAAACCAGGGAAACCGAATAAACACTAAAAACCCTGAAAACCTGGTACCTGAATAAACTCAGCACTAGCCATATCATACGCCATAGGCGTTTCGATTACTGGGGCCAGCTTTAATAGTAATTAGATATTATCTCGCGGGCCAAAGATAATTCCACCGCGGGCCGGATTTGGCCCGCGGGCCTTGAGTTTGACATATATGGTTTAGGGGAATGGGCAAAGAAGTGACAAATGAAATACAATGTTGGAAAGTGTATGGTCATGCACTTTGTGGAAGAAATAAACAGGCAGACTATTATTTAGATGGAGAGAGAATTCAAAACGCAGAGATGCAAAGGGACTTGGGAGTCCTTGTGTAGGATACCCTAAAGGTTAACCTCCAGGTTGAGTCAGTGGTGAAAAAGGCGAATGTAATGTTGGCATTCATTTCTAGAGGTATAGAATATATGATCAAGGATGTGATGTTGAGGCTCTATAAGGCACTCATGAGACCACACTTGGAGTATTGTGTGCAGTTTTGGGCTCCTTATTCTAGAAAGGATATACTGACATTGGAGAGGGTTCAGACAAGATTCATGAGAATGATTCCAGGAATGAAAGGGTTACTGTATGAGGAACGTCTGGCAGCTCTTGGGCTGTATTCCCTGGAGTTCAAGAGAATGAGGGGGGGATCTCATAGAAACATTCCGAATGTTAAAAGGCCTGAACAGATTAGATATGGCAAAGTTAATTCCCTTGGTAGGGGAGTCTAGCACAAGAGGGCACAACTTCAGGATTGAAGGACGTCCATTTAGAACTGAGATGTGGAGAAATTACTTTAGTCAGAGGGTGGTAAATCTGTGGAATTTGTTACCACGAGCGGCTGTGGTGGCCAAATCATTGGGTGTATTTAAGACAGAGATAGATAGGTTCTTGATTAGCCAGGGCATCAAAGAGTATGGGGAGAAGGCAGGGGAGTTGGGATGCCTGAAAGAATTGGATCAGCCATGATTGAATGGCAGAGCAGACAATGGGCCGAATGGCCTACTTCTGCTCCAATACCTTATGATCTTATGGTCTTTCTGTACTTATGTCCATGATGGAGGGTCAGCTGGTGTCAATGATGCATCAGGCAGTTTTGACTACCTGTGGTAGAGCCTTTCTGTCCGCCACAGTGTAGTTTCTGTACCGAGCAGCGACGCATCTTGTTAGGGTGCTCCCTACTGCACATCCGTAGAAGTTTGTGAGTATAGGTGTGCACAGACCAGCTCTCTTCAACCTCCAAGAAATCACACAGCAGTAAATGGTACCATATACTTAGATTTTCAATTTACTTTGACTTTGATGGAATAGACAGGAATAACATGTCATGGTAACTGATGGTTCATAACTATCTGAGAGAGATTTATGTAATTGGGAAAATAGAAGGGAGGGGCTTGGTTGTGTGAAAATTTTAACACAGTGACTTGTGAATCTCTGCAATGCATCACTTGACAGGGTAGAGTGAGATATTTAAAAGTACAAAGGTTCAAAGTAAATTGATTATCAATACACGTACATATGATACCATATAATACTTCAAGATTCTTTCTCTCTCAGGGATCTACAGGAAAATAAATACAATAGAATTTACAAAAACACTATGCTTAAAGGCAGATAAAAGAAATCAAACTGCAAATTAAAAAAATGGAAGAGGTGATATATAATAACATTTTGCAAAGTTCAAAGTTCAAGATATGTATATTTTACATAACCTTGAGATTCATTGCCTCATAGTAAGCCAGAAAACGCAGAAACCCAACAGATGGCATTAAAAACAAAAGACCGCCAAGCATCCAGTGTGCAGAGAGAGAGAAAAAACCAAATAGCACAAACAATAAAAGAAAGCAAACAGCATTCAGAACTGAAGGACACAAAGCCAGGCAGCACAGCGGCCAGTTTGGAAGTCCACTAGTTACAGGCCACAGCCTGAGTCCAGGAGTAGTGAGCTGAACCAGACCCACCCTTGACTCCAAAATAAATTTAAAATTACAAATATTGACAAGGAAGACTTGGCTTTGCTTTGGAGAAAGAGCAGGTGATGTTATTGAAGTAGTATTTTAAATAACCAGCACATGCATGGAGTATGGGAACTACGTCTTTTCCTGATTTGCCCTGGCTCTTCATAAGAGGGAGCTGAAAGGTAGGAAGCCAGAGGCCACTCACCACGTACCAATCCAGATTCCCCACCCTAAAATTCCTCACCCTCTGACTGAGAAACTTGATACAGCTGGGCCATTTCCATGTCATCCAGATCTGGACTGGCTCTGATCTGGAGTCATACACTCTGATTACGTGCAGAAACCAGACGGGTTTTTGCAACATCTTGGAAGTTCGCTATCACCATTACTGATTATTTACTTACTTGGGCTCTTATCTCCCCTGGAGCACAGGTCATCGATGACTTCCTGTCTCCAGCAACCTATGAGTTGATGGTCTGGTTGGTGTTCATCAATGTTTCTGTAATCCATTGTACCCACTGTACAGGGGATTGGCCTCTACAGCTTCACCAGAGCCCTGTTGGCCGGCCTTACCATTTCCACCCCTCACCACGGGGGCATAGAGTTGGACTCTGAGAGGCACCATTACTGATAGTAGCTTTTAAACTTTTAGATTTAGAGGATCACACCGGACAAAGACTGGAACGGAATCAAGCAATGGCAGTTCTTCAACATAGTGGGAAATACATCCAAACGTGAGAATTGGGAGCAGGGTTTGGTCACTCAGTTTGCCACACGCTCTGTCTTTCGAGACCCGTCGTGAAATTGCACACTTGCATAAAACCCCCTCTCACTTTATTAAACTCCAGCAGAGGATGGGCAACCTCACCTGATACAATGACCTGCTCAGTCTAGGTACCAGTCCAGGATACATCTAGGCCATCTTCAGTGGGGTGGCACAGTAGCACAGTGGGTTTGCATAATGCTTTACGGCTCCAATATTTGATCAGGGTTCCACTTCCGTCACTGTCTGTAAGGATATTGTGTGTTCTCCCTGTGATCATTTGGGTTTCCTTGAGGTGTTCTGGTCTCCTCCCACATTCCAGAGAGGTACGAGTTAGTAGGTCAATTGGTCACATGGGTGTAATTCCCATTGGGCCAGAAGGACCTGTTACTGTGCGGTATCCCTAAATAAATAAATAAATAAATAGATAGATAGATAAATATTTTAACAGTCTGCGCTGACCATGATGTCAAATTAATTCAAACCCATCTGCCTGCACATGATCTAATATCCCTCCATTCTCTTAAGCACAGCTATTTTTTTATATGGGCAACACACACTAAATGGTGGAGGAACTCAGCAGGCCGGGAAGCATCTATGGAAAAAAGTACAGTGACGTTTCAGGCTGAAACCCTTCGGCAGGACTGGAGAAACAAAAAGCTAAGTAGATTTGAAAGATGGGGGGGAGGGGAGAGAGAAACTCACTTTTTTCCATAGATGCTGCCTGGCCTGCTGAGTTCCTCCTGCATTGCGTGTGTGCTGCTCGAATTTCCAGCATCTGCAGACTTTCTCTTGTTTGTAATTTTTATATGGTTGAAGTTTCAGATCAGGGACCCTCCACTCGTTCTGAAACACTGACTACTTCTCCTTCAACCAAAGCTGCCTGACCTGCTGAGTCTTCCCCAGGTTCTCAGTTATTAAACCAAGATTTCCGTGAGATCGGATGAAAGATCTGCTGGCACTTGATGAGGACAGTGAACTGCATCGGACCGGTTACGAGAGTTGGCAAGTGTGCATGCAGCTGATTGACCGTGTGGTGAATCGAACGTGCGGAAGTTCCTGGTTGGCGTGCCTGGTTCGTCACTACCGTACTGTGAGTTGCCCAGTATGTACCGAGGCTAACATGAATCTTTAAAAATGTTTAATCATTCTGCTCCATTGCCATTCTTGGTCCACACATACATAACAGGGAACATTCCAAGTATTTACATTTTTAGATGGAATTATCTGATCACTCTCTTGGAGCCTTGCTATGTTGGGCATTGACTTTACTATACCCATTTGATGTTTCCATGACGAAGATTATACATATCCATTGAGGAGGTTTACCAGGATGCTGCCTGGTTTAGAGAGCATGTCTTAAAAGGAGAGGTTGAGCGAGCTGAGGTTTTTCGCCTTTGAGCAAAGGAGGATGAGAGTTGGCTTGATAAGAGCCTTATAGAGTGGGCATTTTCCCAGGGCAGAAAGGGACATTATCATGTTTGTGACTTGCTGCTCCACTGTGAAGACTCTTTGAGGGATCCCTACCCTGATGACATTTAAATCTTCTTTTCGATGGGAGCTCAGTGAGACCCTCTCTGACCGCTCCCCCGCTGTGATCACTGCTGCCCCCACCCCAACTCTTCGACCATGTACCCAACCAGACCTTTCCCACCCACCTGGCTTCACCTATCACCTTCCAGCTAGCCTCCTACCCACGCCATCCAAACTTTTTATTCCGGTGTCTTCCCCCTTCCTTTCCAGTCCTGTTGAATAACTGTTTATTCATTTCCGTCGATTCTGCCTGACCTTCTGAGTTCCTCCACATAGAGACTGGTGGTGTCTGAAGCACCCTAACAGGGGTAGTGGTAATGGCAGATACATTAGGGGCATTTAAGAAACTCTTAAATAGGTATGTGGATGAAAGATGAATGGAGGGCTTTGTAGAAGGGAAGGGGTAGATTGATCTTGGGGTAGGTTAAGAGCTTGGCACGACATCATCCCTCAAAGGGCCTGTACTGTGCTGTGGTGTTCTAAGTTCTATGCATGTTGCTTGTTTATGTACAGAAGTCATTCCTTTCCATTGACCCACCTGCACTGAGTTTCTCCAGTGTAATTATCCACCACTGACTCAGTAGGCACAGCTTTCGTAGGGAATTACTTTGCTGAATGTTCTGTCTGCTCTGTTTCCTTCGTTTAAACATTGTAATCATCCAATTTTAAACCCTGCGATTAAGTGCCGCACAATTAAATGCTGTAATGGTTGGCGACTTCTACATAAGCTCCTGCTAAAATGTTATTCAAAGCTGTCTAGCTGAATGGAGAGATCTATTTGAACAACATATTACGTCTGATGACATGTGTGGAGCATCAAGAAGGATCAAGGTCAATACATCCTTGTAATGGAATTCTCCCTTCTTTTCCCAGCGATTCACACCGCTATATCCCACACTAACGTCTGGCAGGTGGTGAAGAGTTCATCATTGGCAAGTAAAGCTGATGATTTGAAGGTCTGCAATGCTCCTTTGTAACATTAAAATCCAGTCAAACCATGCACCTCTGCCACTGGGAAGCTTAGCTAGTATTTTACAGGGAATCCCTACAACCAGAAAAGAAAAGCGCATTGGACCATTGGTAGAATGGGACTGATGGGCTTTAGCTGTCTGCATAGTCCCGATGGGCCAAATGGCCGCAAGGAAATATGATATGAAAAGATTTCAGATTTAGGTTTATTTATTGCATGTACATTGAACACATTTGAAATGAGCCATTTGTGGCAGCAACCAACACAACCTAAGGCTGTGCCAGGACAGCCTGAAAGTGTCATCACACATTTTAGCACCAACGTAACATGGTACAACGTTCAGCAGAACAAGACTAGTAGCAACGACAACAACTATCGGATTTATTAAGCAAGGAAATGAATCTCAGCGTTGTATGTGGTGACATCTATGCACTTTGACAATAAATCTACTTTGAACTTTGAAATTGAATAACATTGAATGCAGTGCGCTTTATGGGAGTCTAACTTCTTTGGTGTCAATAGCCCTCTTGTAGCCATTCCAAGAACCATCCTGCTCGTATATGAGCCTGTGATTTCTGTAAATGGTGAGTGCTGATGCAGCCATTGTAACTGGGAGGAGATATAGCAGTGATAATTGCCTGTGCACTTTTACACACAGTCTTCACCCTTGGATCCAGAACTGGCATGTCCGTAGAGGGCAGAGCATAAGGGTTAAGAGGACTTATTCTAATTGGAGGTCTGTGATTAGCGATGTTCTGCAGGGATCTGGACTGGGATTGCTGATATTTGTGATGTACATAAATGACCTGGATGATAATGTTGGTGGGAGGGTTAGTAATTTTTCAGATGATTGAAAGACTGCTGGTGTTGTAGATAGCATAGAAGACTGGCAAAGAGTACAGCAGCATATATGTACATCAGTTGCGGATATGAGCAGACAAATGCTAGATGGAGCTTAACCCAGACAAATGTGAACTGCTACACCTTGTAGGTCAAATGTCTAGAGACAGTACAGTGTCACGAGAAAGACACTTAACAGTGTTGATGAGTCAAGAAGTCCAAGTTCATAGCTCTCTGTAAGTGGATACGTAGGTTGACGGTAGTCAAGAAGGAACATAGGATGTTTTCTTTTATTAGTCATTGTGTTCAGTAGTCAGGAAGTTATGTTGCAACTTTATAAAACTCTAGTTATGCAACATCTGGAGTATTGCATACAGTTCTAATCACTCCATTATAGGAAGAATGCCAAGGCCTTGCAGAGGGTGCGGAAGAGGTTTACCAAGGTGCTGCCAAGATTAGAGGGCATGTGCTATAATGAGAAGTGGAGGCTGAAGAGAGATCTGATAGAGGTTTGTAAGATTATAAGAGGCATAGATAGAGTAGACAGACAGAATCTTTTTCCCAGGGTTGGAATGTGTAATACCAGAGGGCATGCGTTTAAAGTGAGAGGGGGGTAAGTTTAAAGGAGGTGTGAGGGGCAAGATTTTTACACAGACACCAGTGGCTGTCTGGAATATGCTGCCTGGGGTGGTGGTAAAGGCAAATAAGTTAGAATCAGAATCAGGTTTAATATGACCAGCATATGTCGTGAAATGTGTTCTTTTATGGCAGCGCTACATATAATAATTTTAAAACTATGAATTAAGATAAGAACTATATACTTAAAAAAATAAATTAAGTATTGCAAAAAGAGAGCAAAAAAAAAGTGAGGTAGTGTTCATGGGTTCAATGCTCGTTCATAAATCTGATGCCAGAGGGTAAGATGCTATTCCGGAGTCGTTGGGTGTGTGGCTTCATGCTCCTGTACCTCCTTCCTGATGGTAGAAATGAGAGGAGGGCATGTCCTGAGTGATGGGGGTGGCGGTCTGAAATGATAAATGCCACCTTTGAATGTGTACTTGATGCCATGATGGAGCTGGCTGAGTATGCAACTTTCTGCAGCTTTTTTCTAACCCTGTGCAGTGGCCTTTCCATACTGGAAGGTGATGCAACCGGTTAGAATACCCTGGACGGTACATCTGTAGAAATTTGCAAGAGTCTTTCGTGACAAACCAAGTCTCCTCAGACTCCTGATGAAATACAGCCACTGTCGTGTCTTCTTTATAATTGCAAAGATGTGTTGGACCCAGGGCAGATTCTCAGCTACACCCAGGAACTTGAAACTGCTCAGCGTTTTCACTTCTGATTGCTCAATGGGAACTGGTGTCTATTCCCTCAACTTCCCCTTCCTGAAGGCTACAATCAATTCCTTGGTCTTACTGACATTGAGTGCAAGCTTGCTGTTGTGACACCAGTCAACCAGTCGATTTAATTCGCCTCTATATGCCACCTTGTCACCATCTCAAATTCTGTTGACAGTAGTGTCATGAGCAAATTTATAGATAGTGTTTTAGCCGCTCCTAGCCACATTAGGGATTCTTAAGAGGCACTTAGATAGACAGACAAATGGAAGGACATTGTGTAGGCTGAAGTTTAGTTTAGTTAGCCATTTAATTACAAGCTTAATTAATTTTGCATAACATTGTGGGCCGAAGAGTCTGTTCCTGCATAGTAATGTTCTGTGTCCTTCAGAGATAATGATTAGAAGCAGGCATATCAGATATATTCTCCCTCCCCTAATTAATGGGACCATAGTTGACCTTTTACTGAGCTTAGTTATTTTAAGGACTGCAGAAAAGCTAAGGAAAGGGCATATAAGGTGCAAAAGTGAGTGAGAAGTTGGACAATTGGAAGGCTTTTAAAATCCAACAAAAGGCAACTAAAAAGCTATAAGAAGGGTAAGGATGAAATATGAAGGCAGACTAGCTAATAGTATAAAGCAGGATACCAAAGTTTTTTCATTTATGTAAAGAGTAAAAGGGAGGCTGGAGTTGATATTGGACCACTGGAAAATGATGCTAGTGAGGTAGTAACACACACAAAATGCTATCCATGGCCTCCTCTACTGTCAAGATGAAGCCACACAGGTTGGAGGAACAACACTTTATATTCCGTCTGGGTAGCCTCCAACTTGATGGCATGAACATTGACTTCTCTAACTTCTGTTAATGCCCCTCCTCCCCTTCTTACTCCATCCCTTATTTATTTTTCCCCTCCTTTTTTTCTCTCTCTGCCCCTCTCACAATCACTCCTTGCCTGCTCTCCATCTCTCTCTGGTGCTCCCCTCCCCCTTTCTTTCTCCCTAGGCCTCCCGTCCCATGATCCTTTCCCTTCTCCAGCTCTGTATCCCTTTTGCCAATCACCTTTCTGGCTCTCAGCTTCACCCCACCCCCTCCGGTCTACTCCTATCATTTTGGATTTCCCCCTCCCCCTCCTACTTTCAAATCTCTTACTATCTTTTCTTTCAGTTAGTCCTGATGAAGGGTCTCAGCCTGAAACGTTGACTGTACTTCTTCCTATAGATGCTGCCTGGCCTGCTGCATTCCACCAGGATTTTGTGTGTGTTGTTTGAATTTCCAGCATCTGCTGATTTCCTCATGTCTAGTGAGGTAGTAATGGGGGACAAAGAAATGGAAGATGAACTAAATGGGTACTTCGCATCTGTCTTCACTGTGGAAGACACCAGAAGTGTGCCAGAAGCTTGAGAGTGTCAGGGATCAGGAGTAAGTGCTATTGCTATTACAAAGGAAAAAGTGCTAGACAATATCAAAGGACTTAAGGTGGATAAGTCACCTGGACCAGGAGGAATACACACCTGAGTTCTGAAAGAGGTTGCTGAAGAGATAACAGATACATTGGTCATGATCTTTCAACAATCACTTGAATTCTGGCATGATCTCAGAGGACTGGAAGATTGCAAATGTTACTCTTTAAGAAGGGATGAAGCAAAAGAAAGTAAATTATAGGCTCGTTAGCCTAACTCCAGTGGTTGGGAAAGTGTTGGAGTCGATTATTAAGGATGAGGTTTCAGGGTACTTGGAGACGAATGATAAAATAAGTCAAAGTCAGCATGGTTTCTGTGAAGGGGAATCTTGCCTGACAAATCTGTTAAAGTTCTTCAAGGAAGTAACGAGCAGGATGGACAAAGGAGAGGCAGTGAATGTCATTTACTTAGATTTTCAGAAGGTATTTGATAAGGTGCCACACAAGAGGCTGCTTAACAAGATAAAATCCTATGGTGTTACAAGAAAGATACTGGCATGGATAGAGGAGTGGCTGACAGGCAGGAGGCAGCGAGTGGAAATCAAAAGGGACTTTTCTGGTTGGCTGCCAGTGATGTTTCTCAGAGGTCAGTATTGGGACCAAAACTTTTCACATTGTTTGTCAATGATTTGGATAATGGAATTGATGGCTTTGTGGCAGAGTTTGCGGATGATACAAAGATAGGCAGAGGAGTAGGTAGTGCTGAGGAAGCAATGCGATTACAGCAGGAGTTAGACAAATAGAAAGAATGGGCAAAGAAGTGGCAGGTGGAATATAGTGTTGGGAAATGTATGATAATGCACTTTGGTAAAAGGAACAATAGTGCAGACTATTATCTAAATGGGGAGAAGGTTCAGATGTGCAGAGGGACTTAGGAGTCCTCGTGCAAGACTCCCACAAGATTAATTTACAGGTTGAGTCTGTGGTAAAGAAGGCAAATGCAATGTTGGCATTTATTTCAAGGGGAATAGAATATAGTCAGAAGAAGATAATGCTGAGGCTTTATAAGATACTTATCAGGCTGCACTTGGAGTATTGTCAACAGTTTGGGGCCTCTTATCTCAGAAAGGATGTGTTGTCATTGGAGAGAGTCCAGAGGAGGTTCACGAGGATGATTCTGAGAGAGAAGGGGTAATGTGGGGAATGTTTGGCAGCTTTGGGCCTGTACTCACTGGAATTTAGAAGAATGCCGGGGGGGGGGGGCGGGGGGCGGTGGATCTCATTGAAACCTACTGAATCTGGAAAGGACTAGATAGAATGGATGTGGAGAGGATGTTTCCTATGGTGAAGGTATCCAGAACTAGAGGGCACAGCCTCAAAACTGAGGGATGACTTTTTGGAACAGAGGTAAGGAGTATTTTTTTAGCCAGCGAATAGTGAATCTGTAGAATGCTCTGCCACAGTCTGTGGTGGAGGCCGAGGCCAAAGTGGAAGTTGATCATTTTTTGATTGGTCAGGGCATCAAAGAATATGACAAGAAGGCTGAGTGGGATCTGGGATCAGCCATGATGGAATAGCAGAGCAGACTTGATGGGCTGAATGGCCTAATTCTTCTCCCATGTCTTATGGTCTTAACCACAATGGTCAAGGTTGGGTAAACTTTCTAACCCTAAAAACACACAAATGAAAAAATATTTTAGTTTCTTAAAAATATACTTAATTCATGAAGATTTTAAATTAATTAAACACAGAACACCCCAATCAACATTTTTTTTGGTCACAAACCATGTAATCCCAAGTACCTGAGGTTAGCATGATAGCAGAGACATAATCAACACAGCTTGGATGCATGCCCTTCATCCCAACCTGTCCATATATCAGGCCTGTTCCTGCTACACCTCCCAGTCGACACATGAAGACAACTCCCTTCTCTGCCCAGCTAATGGGATTCACCCACTGCTCGTTACATTCTCGTCACCTGCAGCCTATTTAACCCCAATTCTCAGCCAAAGTCCTTGTTCACTCATTGATCCAACCAGTGGCTCCCAGCCTTCATTCTCACTGCCTGGTGTTTATCTTGTTGCCTATTTTGTTTAGTTTCTGTTCTCTCTTCTTTTGCGCCTATCTCCCGTGGCTTGTTATTTTGGGTTCTATTATTAAAGTAATCATTCACCTCTGAATTGTCTCCACTGTTGTGCTTTTGGGTCAAGTCTGACATCATTCCAATAAAGACTGATTTTCTGTTCTATACAGGGAATGCTTTTTTAAAAAAAATGCTGCATTGGTTGTAAAGTATTTGGGATGCCTGGGCTTGTGGGAGAAGTTATAAGAAAACAAGTAATTTTGATTCTTCCTGCTTATGCACTGTCTGTCCCACTCCCATCAGGGAAGAGGTTACGCAGCTTCAGGATTACCAGACTCAAAAACAGTTACAAACACGAGAAAGTCTGCAGATGCTGGAAATCCGAGCAACACACACAAGATGCCGGAGGAACTCAGCAGTCCCGGCAGTATCTATGGACAAGAGTATGTTTCAGGCCAAGATCCTTGAGAAGGGGGAAGTTACCAGAATAAAAAAGGTGGGGGAGAGGAAGGAGGCTAGCTGATAGGTGAAAAGTTACTTCTCCCTAGCCATCTGGCTGATCAGCACATCCACCCCCACCACCAATACATACTCATCTCCGTAAGATTATAAAATGTAGGAGCAGAGTTAGGCCATTTGGCCCATCGAGTCTGCTCTACCATTTTATCATGGCTGATCCATTTCCCTCTCAGCCCCAATCTCCTGCCTTCTCCTTCATGCCCTGAGCAATCAAGAATCTGCCTTACGTATACCCCATGATTTTGCCTCCACAGCCACCTGTGGTGATAAATTCCACAAGCCCACCACCCTTTGGCTAAATAAATTCCTCCTCATCTCCATCCTAAGCCCTTCTGAGACTGTGTCCTCTGGTCTTATTCACCCCCACCAAGGGAAACATTCTCCGTTCAGATCTTTCAACGCTTGATAGGTTTCAATGAGATCACCCCTCATTCTTCCAAATTCCAGTGGGTACTGGCCCAGAGCCATCAAACACTCCTCATATGATAAGCCTTTCAATCCTGGAATCATTTTTTGTGAACCCCCTTTGAACCCTCTCCAGTGTAAGCACATCATTTCTTAAATTAAGGGACCCCAAAACTGCTCACAATACTGCAAGTGAGACCTCACCAGTGCTTTATAAAGCCTCAATATTACATCCTTTTTTTTGTATTTTGTCCTCTCGAAATGAATGCTAACATCGTAATTGCAATGACTTGGCCTCTGGAGCCGCCTGCGAAAACGGACTCCACAGATTGAACATGTTCTGGCTAAGGAAATTCCTTCTAAATGGACGTCCTCTGGTCTTCGACTCCCCCTCCATAGGAAACATCCTCCCCATATCCACTCTGACTACCTTGACCCACTTTGTGTAGACATTCAGTCTACGTATGAGAATTACTTATACATTGTGTTTTAGAGGATTTGTTTTATATTTATATTTCTTGCGTTTTTATTGCGTTCTTTATACTTACTGTATATTTTTATGCTGCATCGGATCCGGAGTAACAATCACTTCGTTCTCTTTTATACTCGTGTGCTGAAGGATGACAATAAACAATTTTCAATCTTGACTCCTGGGGTATAATTGACTAATCCTTTCGCCGCATTTGAACTGTGGAATATGATGTAAACTCACGCCCGCCTATGGAAAATACATACTTGGGAGGGAATATTCTAATCTCATGCACAATTTACAGCTGTAAATATACAAATATTTCCAATAATAAGTGATCTGAATCTTTAATCAGCTTGGTTTCCGGTCTCCCTCTTACATGCACTATCCAGAATTGTTCTGTATTTGAACCCTCCGTCTTGTTCGGAGAGAAGCTTTTCTTGTGTGATCTGGCCAGTGCTTGGAGGAGGAGACACCGCCGTCACTCACTCCCTGCACAGAGCGCGATTTCCAGGGGGGTGGCGACAGACGGAGGGCGGAGCGGATGTCCGCAGCCTGTTGCCACAGTGACTCAAGCTTTCTCTGAACGCAGCTCGCTGGTTTTGTATTCCCTCCCCATTTTAATTGGAATCCATTCCTCTCTCAGCGGAGCTGTGACGCCGTCGTTCAGTCGCAATTCAGCTTCAACCGGAGGGGAAGGAAGCGATCAAAGACAACAGCGCGATTTCGGCTGTATCTCGCTGCCAGTGAGTACTCGATACATTTTGTATCCATTTGGACAAAATGGAATGTGGAAGTATGGATACATTGCGCACGTGGCCCATTCACATCCCAATGTCCCCACCAGTCACCTGCATTGAAATAGATAGAATTAGTTCGACTTTAAAGCACTTCGGACCAAAAATATATTCAACGATTCTCGGCGGCGCCCCACGCAGGTTAGCAATTGATAGGGGAGGAGATTGAATTGTTTTTTTTAACCCCCCCTTTGAAAATGCAATGTGTTCATCTCCCGTCCCAACTATTTGGTAATCTATTCCCGCTAGCAGGGAGGATACGTCGTAGGAAGGGTAAAAGGAGACATTTTGTGGCGGATGAGATGCTTATTTTGGTGTCGAACACCCCCCTCCTTCAGTTGCGCTCGCCCGTATTTTCTTTCGGAAATTAACGAGAGGCAGGAAGAAATCGATGCGCCGAACGCCCGCGAAGGCAGGGTGCAATATCCGGAGACCTCGTCCGCAGGATTGTGTATGTAGGAGCTGATCTAGTCCTGTATTTCGGAGGCCAATTTGCCCTTCCTTTGCCCATCTTGTGTGACGTTAGCAGGGGACATTTATCAAGGACGGTGTCAGCTTCTGTACCCTGGTGCCTGTCGTTTTAACACAAATCTTCCAAAGCCCAAGGTAAGCTTATGGACCTCGCAGATCCCAGTGACTACCCCGCGCAGCTTAGAAATGCTGATTGATTGCAGAGAATCCATCAGCATTATTTATTTCACTTGGTTCAATTTGACCTTGCGAGTGGGCGGCGGCGAAGGGATGAACTGTGTGCGGCTTCCAACAGTTGTACGCACTTGTCAGTGCCTACCTTTGGACCACTTTATTCTCATTAAGAGCTGGGAAGGCGTGGTGGAATGCGGCAGACAATATTAATTGGAGTTGTGACAGAGGAGGCTGCACGAATAACGCGAAACAGTTACGGTCCGTGTCTGGGGCCGAACAGGTGCCATCCGGCTATCGAGCACTGAGCCACGTGAGTTGTCGCGATTAAATAACCCAAAGGCTTGGTTTAAATATAAACTGGAGGACTTCGGAATCATCTACGGAACGGGTCGCGATCTTTCATCGGGACTCACTTTTTCCTGAGGAGGTGGGGATTTGTGCGGAGAATGGTCGGTTCAGGGTGGGGGGGGGGTCGGAGAGGTCAAGACTTTTGATGTCACAATCTTCTTAAGCCCATCCCCTCTCCGGGGGCATAGGTCTCCGACAGCGGTCCCGTGTCCTGGACCTGTGGAGGGTTGATCGGCCCCACGGCTTACGCTTTCATCACACAGTTTAATGCGTCTTCGAGACAAACAGGGTTCCCAACCTTTTTTTAATGCCTTGGACCAATACTATTAAGCAAGGGGTTGGTGGTTAGGAACCCCTGCAGGTGAAGTTCCTGCCTTTCCCAGGGATGAGGTCTTTGCAGCTTCTATAGTTCCGGGTTTTTACCTGATTGCTATGCTGACCCCGTGCCTTTCGCATCCGGGTTTAGGACTGTCCTTGCAGTTTGGATGTCATTGGCATTTGGAAATGAGAAGGTTGAGAGAGGGCGAAAGGTCAGAAGGTGCTTCCAGGGGTAGGGCTCCTGTGCAAATGAAGGGCCTCCACCCGAAACGTTGACAGTCCACTCCTCTGGCTCCGGATGCCAACATCTTTGAACTGGGCATTTGACTAAAGAGGGTGGATTCAGAAAGTGCTTAGAGGACTTAGAAGCGGAGGAATGAATCCCAGAGCTTGGGATCTTGAGGACGGTAAATGATTTTCAAAATGCAGAGAAAGCTGTAAAGTGCTCAGCACTGGCACTCAACGTTACTAGGGACTGAGGAATTGATTGTGGGAAGGGGATGTTGAGGGAACACACACCCGTTCTTATCAAGGAGTCAGCAGTGAAAGGGAGAGGAGTTTCAAGGTCCTGGGTGTCAGCACCTCTGAAGATCTATCCTGATGCAATCCCGAAGAAGACAGGGCAGCAGCTGGATTATATTCGGAGTCTGTGGAGATTTGGTACACCAGCAAAGATTCTAACGGATTTCTGCAGATGGAGACCATTCTGACTGGTTACACCGCTGATTGGCACGAAGGTGCCGATGCACAAAATCGAGAAAGGCTGCAGAGGGTTGCAGACTCGGTCAGCTCCATCATGGGCACTAGACTCCCCACGATCAAGGACACCTTCAAAAGGGTGATGCTGCTAAAAGGTGGCATCCAGCACTAAGGAAGGAGTCCCACCATCTGGAACGTGCCCTCTGCAAGAAAGGAGATACAGCAGCCTGAAGAATCACACTTTCTATGAGGAGCAGTTTCTTCTGCTTCATCATTAGGTTTCTGAACATTCCATGAACACCACCATGCTATTTTCCCACTAATTTATTTTTAAAGATATTTTTAATTGTGATTTGTTATATTTTCGACATTGCACTGTACTACTGCTGCAAAACAATGAATTTCATTACATATGTCAGTGATAATAATTCTGATTCTAAATGTTCAACTGAACAAGCAGCAGGTGCAGAGAGCGAAATTTATTGTTTCAGGCCCTGTCTAATGAAGAACTTATCAAACTCCACTTTAAATGTACCCAGTGACTTGTCCTCCACAGTTGTCGTTGGCAATGAATTCCACAGATTCACCACCTTCTGGCAAAAGAAATCCCCTGCACTGCAATTTCTCTGTGTCTGTTGCACGTTATTCTGCAGTGTTACTGTTCTACCTTGTTCTGGCTCAGTGCACTGTGTAGTGATTTGATCTGTACACAAGACAAGCTTTTCACTGTATCTTGCTACATGTGACAGTAATAAACCAATACCACGTACATGAATTTTTCAGCAAGGATTAAATTCAGTTTGTTATTCAATCGTGCACATGTATACCTCCAAATGAAGCAACATTCCTCCACAACTAGGTGCACAACACAGTACATATAGCTCACCACACAACACACAAAGTAATATTACCACAAATAAATTAACAGATAATAAGGCAGACAATCCTGAGGAAGGGTCTCGGCTGGAAACATAGACAGTACTTCTTCCGATAGTTGCTGCCTGGCCTGCTGCATTCCACCAGCATTTTGTGTGTATTAACAGATAATAAGGTGTGTTTATAACTCAAGTTTAGAAAGTAAACGGTATAACGCCATTGCTGCTTGATAAGTGTTGAGACCTGGTTGGGGGCAGGGAGTTCAGACGTCTCACGGACTGGGGGAAGAAGCTGTTTCCCATCGTAACAGATCAGGAGTGAATTCACTGTTTGGTAGTTCTTCCTTCTGGTGAATAGTTGTAGAACTCTGCTGAAATGTACAGGCTGGAGGATGAACCTGAATTTGCATCGGTAGAGGAAAAAGTGCTAACTGAAAAACAGAAGGAAAATCAATGCACTGGTAATGGGCAATTTGGTTTAAAAAAACGTGTTAACTCTTTTCCTCCCTTCGATACGGCCTGGTTCAGCCCTTTACCTTTCCCATTCACCTTCCACCTTCCAGCTAGCTGCCTACTGCTCTCCCCACCTTTGTATTCTGGCATCTTCCCCCTTCCATTTCAGTCCCAATGATGGGTCTCAGCATGAAATGCCGACTGTTTGTTTATTTCCATGGATGATGCCTGACCCGGTGAGTTCCTTCAGTATTTTGTAAGTATTGCATTGGATTTCCAGCCTCTGCAGACTGTCTTGTGTTTAAGAACAGATAATGTTTAAATTACTCAGCTGGTGTAATCCATCACGGTCGTTGTCAGCTGGAGGATGCACTGTCTCTGTCTGAAACCATCTTAAAGAAAAATTGAAAGAGCTTGAAACATTCAGCTAGTCAAGCAGCAGACCATAAACATGAGATTCTGCAATGCTGGAAAATGCAGAGTAACACACACAAAATGCAGGAGGAACTGAGCAGGCCAGGCAGGGGAATAAAGATTTGACATTTTGGGCTGAGACCTGTAATTAGGATTGGAAAGGAGGAGGGAAGAAGCCAGAATAAGGAGATTGGGAGAGGGGAGGGAAGGAAGCATGAGGTAGAAAGAGATGTGTGAAATCAGGTGGGGGGGTAGGGGGGGATGCAATGAGAAGCTTTGAGGTGGTAGGTGGAAAGGGTAAAGGGCTGAAGAAGGGATCTGACAGGAGAGAGAGGTGAATGGTCAAGTAGCCCTGCCCGTTTTAATTCTGTTTCCCAGCACCTGTTCTCAGAGAAGCCCACAGAACGTAACCACCTTTATTAATGCTGCAGTTTGGCAAGCCGATTCCTGCGTGCTGCTGACTTATTGTTTACTGCACAAGTCTATTTTGGTATTCTGTAGCGCTCACTGAAAGGTGTGACAGTTTCCTCGAATCGTAGAATGGTGCCTCTTTAGTTCCATGCCCTTAACATTCCTGAGTTTTAGAAGCTGTTTAGAATCTGTTCTCCCTGCCATTTCTGGGAGGCTGGTAACGTAGTGGTTGATATAACACTATTACAGGGCCAAAGGCCCAGGTACAATTCCACTCCTGTAAGGCAGGGGTTCCTGACTTTTTTATGCCATGGTCCAATATCTTTAAGTAAGGAGTCCGTGGACCCCAGGTTGGGAACCCCTGCTGCAAGGAGTTCGTACTTTCTCCCTGTGACCACGTGGGCTTTCTCCGGGTGCTCCGGCTTCCTCCACATTTCAAAGACGTGCTGGTTAGTGGGTTAACTGGGCAGCATTGGCTCATTGTGCTGGATGGGCCTGTTACCGTGCTGTATTTCCTTTAAAAAAAAATTCCTGCATCATAAAACCTGCTCAAAACCTGGCAAACATCATCTTAAATAAGATCTTAAGTATATCTCCATCTACAGACTTGTCAATTTACTGATTTGTCTTGTGGGTAGCCTTCATGATTTTGAGCTTAAATTTTCACTTAGCAGGTTTTTATTTTGATGTAAAGACCCTCTACCTCGTTAACAGCTCCTTGAAAATTAATGGCTGTCATACTCCACAATCTCTCCTGTAAATTCTCCTTGGTCTTAAACTCTTCTGTAAAGCATGGCACTTAAATTAAAATATTTAATGTAACTCTGCTCTATCTAAGCTATTTAGGTTTAGCATTTCTATATGGTTTTGTACTGGATACAGTAATTTTTAAACAGCAATTCCATTTTTCTTTCTCACTTTTACCCATATCCCGCCTCCTGTGGACATGCAGATGTCAGAGCTCCTACGTCCCCGGTAGACTGTAGCATAGTGGTTAGCGCGACCCTATTACAGCTCGGCCTCCGAGACGACCGTAACCTTGTTGTAGGGTTTGGAGGCTTGCGTGCCTCATTGACCTAGAAAGCAGTGCTGGCTGGAGTCAGGGTCTTACGTTTTGGCCCTTGGTAGGGTCACCCGTAGCAAACAGGTCAAAGGGTAGAGGCCAGACTCAGAGTGGCCCTCCGGTCCTCCAGGTTCTTGGGTCACTTTTTTTGACCGGTCAAAAAACAATCACTGCAGGAACAGCGATAAAGAACAGCTTGATGGAGGGCTGTCATTGCTGCCCTAAACGTCAGGTATTACAGCTTGAGGCGCTGGAGTTCAGACTGCAGTCTGGCATCCTTTGTAGGCAAGTTTGTACGTTCCTTTCCCTCTGCATATGGGTTTTCTCCGGGTGCTCCAGTTTCCTCCCATAGTCCAAAGATGTACCAGTCAGTAGGTTAATCAGTCATTGTAAATTATTTTTATTTATTGAGGTACAGCGCAGAACAGCCCCTTCGAGCCATGCCACTCAGCAGTCCCCTAATTTAACTCTAGTTTAATTACAGGACAATTAACCAATTAAAATTACCTATCTGTATGTCTTCAGACTGTGGGAGGAAACCGGAGCACCCGGAGGAAACCCACACATTCACAAGGAGAACGTACAAACTCCTTGCAGGCAATGGTAGGAATTGAACCCAGGCTGCCCGTACTGTAAAGTGTTTTGCTAACCACCATGATATGTCCCATGAGGGTTAACCGGAGGTTTGCTGGCCAGCATGGCTCTAAGGGTTGGAAGGACCTATTCTGCTCTGTATCTCTAAATAAATAAAATTTAAAAAGTTCAAAGTAAACTTTGAACGAGGTAAGTGATTAACATTCTCCGCATGTTCGTATATTTATCCACCAGCTTCTCATCTGCTTCCATCACCACCACCTCGGCAGCTCGTTCGAGATAAGGAGGGGCAACAATTGCCTCCTGTGTCAGTGAAGTTTGGATCCCCAAAGTAATCAGGTCGTCTCAAAAGCTATCATCCTTTACAGGCACCGGTCACTCTGTACAAAGAGTAAAAACTCACTATTGGTACAAAACGTGGCCAGTGATTGTGATTTAAGAGATCAGCACCTTAATCTTTATATAATTTTGAAAAAGCTACACCAATTACCCTCAAAATCATTCAGACACTCCATGCCGGGCGACCATAATGTAGAAGAAGATCGATTAACACTGGTACAACATTTCATAATGACATCTGTTTCCTCAGTTTTATACTTTACTGTAGAATTAAAATCAGGTTTTAAATTCTTTTTTATTTCGAGATGCAGTGTTGTCAGGCCCTTCCAGTCCAACAAGACACAGTGCCCAGCAACCCACCAATCACAGGACAATTTACAATGACCATTTAACCTACTTACAAGCATGCCTTTGGACTGTGGGAGGAAACTGGAGGGTTAGCTTGATGCTATTACAGCTTGGGGCATTCTGGAGTTTGGAGTTCTGTAAAGCATTTGAATGTTCTCTCCATGATCGTATGGGGTTGTCACTGGCATATGTTATAAAATTTGTTGCTTTGCAACAACAGTACAGTGCAATGCATAAAAATTACCACAAGTTATAATAATACGTAATAAAGTGCAAAATAGCGACGGACCGTTCAGAGATCTGATAGTGGAGGAGAGGCTGTTGCTAAAACATTCAGGCTGCAGTACCTCCTCTCTGATGATAGCAATGAGAAGAGGGCACATCCTGAACGAGCTCCTTCTGCAGACAAGCTGTTTCTTTGTGCATATAATAAATGGAAAAATACTCGATTTTCAATGTGTCACGATTTCAAAAGTGCTTGTGGCTGATTAATTAGCCTGTCATTGCATTCATCAGTGAATTTAAGCCAATCATGTGACAATTTTCTCCTCTGGGTGGGAGCTGGATCCTGCAGAGTAAAATGCTCAGCCTCTCCTCTCTCCTGCTGTTATAATTAAACCTGGAAGAGTCTCCCTGCTCAGAGTCTTTGTTTATTTGTGCAACAGATGCACTGCCATACCATTTCAATAACTAGGTAGCATGGAAGAGTAGGGTTGTAAATGTCAGCTGCTCAAAGGTACCTGTGATTTGGGCGCCATGGTAACATAGCAGTTAGTGCAAGGCTCTTACAGCTTGGGACGTTTCGGAGTTTAGCAATCCATTCCAGCACCGTTCTGTAAGGAGTCTCTGTACGTCCTCACTGTGCAATGCGTGGGTTCCCCCCCCACCCCCCCCGAGTGTTCCGCTTTCCTCCCACAGTCCAAAGATGGACTGGATAAATTGTCCCGTGATTAGGGTAGGGTTGATCGGGGTTGTGGGATTGCTGGAGTAGTGTGGCTTGAAGGGCGTACTCCCACTGTGTTGCTGAATAAATAAGTAAAATTAATAAAGATAATGTTATAAGGCAAGCAGAAATAACGGAGAATGAAGAATCTACTGACATTTGAGGAATTTAATATAGGTTAATTAATTTTATGCAAAAATAACTGTAAACTTTTGTAACTGATGGTTTGTACCCAGGTTTCTAAGAGGTACAGGGATAGTCATAGAAAAGTACAGAACAGAAGTGAGCGGGCACTTTGGCTCGGGTGGTCTAGTCCCATGGTGAGTTGTCAGTGATAATCTTCCAGAATAGCTTGGACCCTGGAATATTGCCAGCAGCATGAAAGGCAGAAGTGGAGAACTAAAGATGACCGGCCTGAAGCAAAGACAAAAAATGTCGCGTACACTCAACAGGTCGGGCAGCATCTGTGGAAAGAGAAACCAAGCTGATGTTTCAGCACCGGTACCCTTTGACAGAACTGAGAGAGAGGAGCAAGTTGGTTTTAAATTTCAGAGATGGTGGGGCAGGAATGGATAGGGTGGACAGGGGGAATGTTGCGATATACTGGGGACAAAGTGGTCCCATCATTAAGTTCATGTGGGTAGATAGAGGTTGGCAAATAAGTGTGGTGGTTGCAAATAGCAGGTCAGGATGTACAAAGGGAGGCGGTGCACCGAAACTAAGAGGTTCAGGGAGGAGTGTACGTTGAAGATGGATGGACATAAGACAGATCTGGCCACCCAGGCCAGATGCTTTTCACAAGTTCACTTTCCAGCGGGCTGATCTTGCATCAACAACGGAGACTGTGGGTTCTGGTACAATGAAGGCCGTTGGGATGGGTAGTGACATTCCAATCCCCTTAGCCATGGCCGCGGGCACCCACATTGGCCCCAGCTATACCTGCCTTTTCGTTGGCTACGTCGAAGAGCCCATGTTCCAGGCTGAACCCCGATAATGCTCCCCCAGCTCTAAGTTAATGACTGCATTGGTGCTGCTTCCTGCACCTATGCTGAGCTCCTCAATTTCGTCAACATTGCCTGGAGACATCTCTTATAAATCCTCTCTCTTCTGATCCAAGTCTAGTACTCTCATTTTTGTTCCCTTTTTTATTGTCCCTGTCTCCAGTTCCCCATCTTACCGCTCCTCCTGGTTCTATCGACCAACTGCTCTCAGATCTTGCCCACCTGGTTGAGGTTCATTGTTAAATGACAGTGTACATGTATATTGCCAAATGAAACAATGTTCTTCTGGACCAAGGTGCTCCATGCAGTATGAAGGAGCATTGTTTGTTTGGCGGTATACATGTATGCCAGCAAACGAAACATGGTTCTATCAGCCCTGCATCCCTCACCTGATATTTTGCACAATCACATTTCTTATCACCTTCTATATTCATATTTACCCTCTCTTCTGCCCCTCCTTGGCTCTGGCTCTTTCCCCCTTGTCTGCTTCCACTTACCCCTTTCATGTATCAATATACTGCCTATCTTCCCCCCTTTCTTCCACCTACAGGGCAAGATCATTTGGCCCATTGAGTCTGCTCCACTGTTTCGTTATGGCTTATCCATTTCTGTCTCAGTCCAATCTCCTGTAAGACCATAAGGTACAGGAGCAGAATCGAGACCCAGCCAAGGTGCTGATCTGTCAGTTTAAAGTGCACTGGGAGCAGGTTTGTGTTTATCCTCCAGCAACTGGAGGCAGTGCGGCGATTAACATGGTGTAACTACGGCTCGGAGCGTTGGAGTTCAATTGGGGCGTCTTCCGTAAGGAAGCTCGTACATGCTTCCCGTCTGACGGCTTGGGTTTCCTGTGGGTGGTCTGGGTTTAGTCCAAAGACCTGCCAGTTAGTAGGTCAGTCGATCATTGTGATTGGGCTCGTGTTAAATTGGTGTGTGGTGCCGCTCAGTGGGGTAGAGGGGCCTGTTCCACACCTTATCTCTAAATAAAAGAATTTCCAATTTGCAGGCAGAGTGAGTGCTGTGAAAGGCAGAGTGGTTTATTATTGTCATGCACCAAAATTGCATACTCTTCATAAGGATCAATTCGTTACACAGCATATTGAGGTAGCCTTGTGGAGCAATGGTGGGAGAGTTGTTGCTGGTTGCAATCTGTTGCTCAGGTGTCGAGCATCCAACTGAAGAGGGAGGTGTTATCACCAGGGTCTGATGTTTGGTGATGAGTTTGCTTGGGGTTGCAGTGTGCAAGGCAGGGATGGGTATAGGGCCTGGGACATGGTGTGTGCCATTGGCCTGTTTCAGCGGTAGGGTAATTGCAGTGGATTGAGGCCGTCTGGGAACCTGGTGTTTGTATGTATCATATCAGTCTCATAAAGCATTTGTGCTGGTGGATGTCGGAGCCACTGGGCAGTGGTCATTAACAATGCTCCCTCTGAGGTTCCTGGGTGTGTGCATGCACACATCCTTTGCTACCAGTGCTTAAACTGCGCACAAAAGGCTGTCACCCTCTACCTCGTTAGCATGTTAAGTATATTTCACGATCGTACACAGTCACATTCCCTTTTCTGCTTTCTCTTGTGGACGGTGTTGACAATGGAATTTGCAATGATTTGTCTGCAGATTTTAGAACTGGCTTATTTATACTGTTTTTACTGAAGAAATTATTCAATATGCACGTGTTGTTGTCACTGGGCAAAAAATTGCACAGCACACTGGTCATTACAAATTAGAAGGAACATTGATCGTTAAGGCACATTACCTTGATTTTCTTAGCTACTGAGATGATTGTGGACTTAAAGAAGGTGGGAACTTCAGACTGATGTACCCTCATGAGCTCATCTGTGGAGGATCTAAAGGCCTGGCCGGGGGCACCACCCAGGCCAGATGCTTTTCACAAGTTCACTTTCCAGCGGGCTGATCTTGCATCAACAACGGAGACTGTGGGTTCTGGTACAATGAAGGCCGTTGGGATGGGTAGTGACATTCCAATCCCCTTAGCCATGGCCGCGGGCACCCACATTGGCCCCAGCTATACCTGCCTTTTCGTTGGCTACGTCGAAGAGCCCATGTTCCAGGCTGAACCCCGATAATGCTCCCCCAGCTCTAAGTTAATGACTGCATTGGTGCTGCTTCCTGCACCTATGCTGAGCTCCTCAATTTCGTCAACATTGCCTGGAGACGTCTCTTATAAATCTACTGATTCCCATCGCTATCTTGACTGTAACTCTTCCTACCCTGCCTCCTTTAAAAATGCTTTTCCCTTTTCTTTGTTCCTTCGTCTCCACCGCACCTGTTCCCAGGATGAGGTCTTCCTTTCCAGCATATCATAGATGTCTTCCTTCTTTAAAGAAGAGGGTTTCCCTTCGTGCACCATTGATGGACGCTCACCCGCATCTCCTCCATTTCCCAAACCTCCGCGCTCACCCCATCTTCCTGCCGCCATAACAACGATAGAGTTCTCTTGCTCTTACCCACCACCCCATGACTTTCGACAGCTCCAAAAGGATCTTACCACCTCTTTACCTCACTTCAGTCTCTGCTTTCCACAGGGATCGCTCGCTCCGTGATTCCCTTGGCCATTTGTCCCTCCCGGCACTTACCCCTGCAAGTGACTGAAGTGCTACGACTGCCCATTCACTTCCATTCCGGGCCCCACACCGTCTTTCCAGGAGAAGCAACTGTCCACCTGTGAATCTGCTGGGGTTGTCTATTTTATCCAGTGCACCTGATTCGGCCTCCTCTGCATTGATGGGCCTGTCTTAAATTGGGGGGGGGGGCACTTCTTTGAGCACCTCCGCTCCATCCGCCAAAAATGGAACTTACCTGTGGCTAAACATTTTAATTCCCTCTCCTCTCTAATATGGTCCACTCTCCTCTCCTGTCCGATTCCTTCCTCTTCAGCCCTTGACCTTTCCCACCCACCTGACTTTACCTATCACTTTCTATTTTATTTGCCAGTCTGTTTTGTTTGTTTGTTTATTTATTGATTGAAGTACATCATGGAATAGGCCCTTCCTGCACAGAAACTCTGACCTAATCCCAGGACAACTTACAACAACAAATTAACCTACTGACCGGAATATCTGTGGACTGTGGGAGAAAACCGGAGCACCCGGAGTCATGGGGAGAACGTACAAGCTCCTTACAGACAGCGGTGGGAATTGAACCCGGGTCACTGTGTCGTAACTAACCACTATGCTACTGTTCCACCCATCTAGCTATCCTCCTTCCCCCTCCTCCCCTTTTTTATTCTAGCATCTTTCATTCCTTCTTTTCCAGTCCTGAAAGTGGATCTTGGCCCGAAACATCGACGGTTTGTTCATTTCCATAGGTGCTCCCTGACCTCTTGATGTCCTCCAGCATTTTGTGTGTGCTGCTTTGGGTTTCCCCCATCTGCAGAATCTCTTGTGTTTACTCCCATCCCTTTCTGTTCAAAATGTCCATGGAAGGTACGAAACTCATTGGGAAGGGTTGTAGTTGTCGGCAATGCTGCCAGCTGTCACCTTGTATCCTTTTATCACATGCAAGGTACTGGATATGTTTGATAACAAGAAGATGCACATGTATATGGAGCTTTCCATGACTTCAGGGTGTCCCCAAGTACCTCTCAGTCAGCTAATTGCTTCCAGAAGTGTTGTCACTGTTGCAGTTTTTTCCATATCTTAACCCCAGGGAGCTGGTGCCAATTCCAGTATTTCACTACTGCCATCAGGAAGGAGGTACAGGAGCCTCAGGACCTACTCCACCAGGTTCAGGTACAGTTATTACCCCTCAACCATCAGGCTCCTGAACTGGTGTGGATAACTTCACTCACCTCAACACTGAACTGATTCCACAACCAAAAGATTCACTTCCAAGGACTCTACAACTCAATGTTATTTATTCACTTTGTTTTATCAAAGTTCAAAGTAAACTTATAATCAACATGCACACTATCACCATCACCACCACCACCGTAAAGTGCCATGTCGTATGACGTGGGTGATCATGGTTGGCCACGACTTTTCTTTTTCTACAGAAGTGGTTTGCCATTGCCACCTTCTGGGCAGTGTCCTTACGAGACGGGTGACCCCAGCCATTATCATTACTCTTCCCAGATTGTCTGCTTGACATCAGTGGTTGCAGGTTAGCGGAAGGCACCTTGCACTTCCTTTGGTAGAGACATATCTCCAGCCCATCCCACTAAATTTATGTCACTGCATACAACCCTGAGATTCATTTTTTTGCAGGTATTCACAATAAATACAAAGAACCTAAAAAAAAACCAAGCAGAATAAGAATAATAAATAAGCAATATCGAGAACATGAGATGAAGGGTCCTTCAAAGTGAGTCCATAGTTTGTGGGAACAGTTCAGAGTTGGGTTGAGTGAAGTTATCCTGTCTGGTTCAAGAGCCTGATAGCTGAGGGGTAATAACTATTCCTGAACTTGGTGGTGTTGGTCCTGAGGCTCCTGTACCTCCTGCCCGATGGCAGCAGCATGAAGAGAGCATGGCCTGGGTGGTGGGGGTCCTTCATGGTGGATGCTGCTTTCCTGCGACAGCACTCCATGTGGTGAGGAGGGTTTTTACCTGTGATGGACTGGGCTGTGTCTGCTACTTTTTGGAGGCTTTGGTGTAATGCAACCGGTTAAATAACCCTCCACCACACATCTATAGAAGTTTGTCAAAGTTTAAGATGTCATGCTGAATCTTTGCAGTCTTCTAAGCAGAGCGCTGCTGTGCTTTCTTCATAATGGCACTTGCATGCTGGATCCAGTGCAGGACAGATGCTCTGAAATGATAACACCATAGAATTTAAAGTTGCTGACCCTCTCCAGCTAAGGACAGGCTCATAGACCTCTGGTTTCCTCCTGAAGTCGATAACCAGCTCCCTGGTTTTGCTGACATTGAGTGAGACGTTGTTATGGTTACTATTTACACAATCCCTCATTTCTTTGCACTTTGTTTTTTGTCAGTCTTTGTTATTTATAGCTTTTGATAAATTCTGTTGTATTTCTTAACTTTCCTGTGAATGCCTGCAAGAAAACGAATCTCAAGGTGGTATATGGTGACATGTATGTACTTTGATAATAATTCTGCTTTGATCTTTACAACCGCTGTTCCCAGAGTGGGTGAGTAGAAGGCGGCCTGTCTATACTGCACCCTCATTTCCTTGGAGTTCTCAAAGTACTTCTTGCCTGTGAAGTGGAATTCATGACATGTATGTGCACAGTTCGATCCCACAGCTTGGTATTGTCCATTTTATTGACCTAGCTAAAGACTCTCTCTGCAGCTTGGATCTCAGTATGCTGTTCATATTGGGCGGCCTGAAAGCGTAATGCCTTACAGCGCCTGTGATCAGAATATCAGGGTTCAGTTCTCACCATGACCATGTAGATTTTCTACTAGTGCTTCAGTTTCTTCCCACGTTCCATTAGGGTTAGTGAGTTCTCAGCATGCCATGTTGGCACCGGAAGCATGGCAAAATTTGCGTGCTACAGAAACTTGTAAACTCAGCCCAGTTCGGTGGCACAAGGCTCCTCACCATCAAGGACGTCTTTAATAGGCAATGCCTCAAGAAGGTGGCATCCATCGTTACAGACTCTCACCATCCAGGACATGACCTTTTCTCATTACTGCCATCAGCCAGGAGTTACAGAAGCCTGAAGATACGCACTCAACGTTTCAGGAACACCTTCCCCTTCGCCATCAGATTTCTGAATGAATCATGAAAGCTGCCTCACTTTTTGCTCTCTTTTTACACTGTTATATTTCTCATTTTAGCTTGCAGCATTTTTTATGTAATGCAATGTACTACTGCTACAAAACAACACGTTTCATGACATGTATAAACTAATGGGTACAAGGTTGGATTGCTCGGCACCGAGCTGATTTGAGAGGTCCAGAATGGCTTTGGGCTGGGTGTTGAGGTCGAGCGGCAGACCGTATCACTGTGGCAGGGCCTGGGTCCTAATGCACGGCACGATCTGCTGTTTGGACAATTTAAATGAGGCCCACATAGACTGGAAAGGCAGGGTGTTGGGACCGGAGGCGAAGGTTGGACCGATTTCGCCTGCTCTCCCGCGGTTTTCATTCTCTGCAATGCTGAGGCTGTGAGACTGTCCCAGCTACCACGCCTCATAGCGATTGGCCCTGCTGCTTCATGGCGATTTGCCCCATTAATATGATGAACTGAGACCCAGGCTTTGGGCCTACTCCGGGCTCCAGATCTAAAGCCTCAGTTTGATTCGGAATGCTGTGCTCACTTCTATTGTTTGTGTGCTCTGTGTTGCTTTTTCCTCTTTGCACATTGGGTGTTGGTCTTTTTTTGTGTTCTTCCAGGTTCCTTAGTGATTGCCTGTAAGCAAACAAATCTCAAGGTTGTATAATTTACGTTGATAATAAATGTACTTTGAATCCTAGAAAACCTGGACTTTTTGAAATGTTGTACAGTTGTCCTTTTTCATATTTTCTTTATAACATACAAGGCAATCATTTGGCCCATTGCTTCTAACCTGATTCTCAGTCCCATTTCCACACTGTACTGCTGCCGTGCAGAAACACATTTCACCTCCTAGTTCAGTGATAATAAACCAGATCGTGATTCCAATTACTTTCCTGTAAATTGTTCTCTCACCATGTCCATTAGCATCCAGAATTCTCCTAAAACTCAGCTCCACGAAGGATGAATTTACAGTAACCAATTACAGAACACATGGACGATCCCCAGAATGAAAAGTCTAATGTATGGTTGCTCTGGGCCTGTACTCAGTGGAGTTTAGAAGACTGAGGGGGGTATCTCATTGAAACCTTTGGAATATTGAAAGGCCTGGATAGAGTGAATGTGAGGAGGATGTTTTCTGTAGTGGGAGAGTCTAGGAACAGAGCCTCAGAATACATGGACATGCCTTTAAAACAGGCACTAGCGATGTGCCAGATGTTGTAGTGTGTGAAGGAAGTGGGTGCATTTACTATTAGAAGGGAGAAGGTCCTCAAAAAGCTGAAAGACCTAGAAGTATATAAGTCACCCAGACCAGATGAAATGCACCCTAGGGTTCTGAAAGAGGCAGCACAGAGATTGTGGCAGCATTAGAAATGATCTTTCAAAAATCACTGGACTCTGGCATGGTGCCGAGGACTGGAAAATTGGGAATGTCACTCCACTCTTTAAGAAAGAAGGGAGGCAGCAGAAGGGGAATTATAAACCAGTTAGCCTGACCTCAGTGGTTGGTAAGACGTTAAGAGTCAATTGTTAAGGATGAGGTGAAGGAGTACTTGGTGACACAGGACAAGATAGGACAAAGTCAGCATGGTTTCCTCAAGGGAAAATCCTGCCCTACGAACCTGTTGGCATTCTTTAGATTACAAGTGGGATAGATAAAGGGGAAGTAGTGGATGATGTATTTTTGGACTTTCAGAAGGCCTTTGACAAGGTGCCACACATGAGGCTGCTTACCAAGTTAAGAGCCCATGGTATTACAGGAGAGTTACTGGCACAGTTAGAGGATTGGCAGATTGGTAAAAGGCAGCAAGTGGGAATAAAAGGATCCTTCTCTGGTTGGCTGCCAGTGACTAGTGGTGTTCTGCCGGGATTGGTGTTGGGACCACTTCTATTTATACTGTATATAAATAATTCAGATGATGAAATAGATGGCTTTGTTCCAAGTTTGCAGATGATATGAAGATTGGTGGGAGGGGCAGTAGAGTTGAAGAAACAGGGAGGATGCAAAAGGACTTAGATTAAGAGAATGGGCAAGAAAGTGGCAAATGAAATAACAATGTTGGAAAATGTATGGTCATGCACTTTGGTAGTAGAAATAAATGTGCAACCTATTTACTAAACGGGGAGAAAATCCAAAAATCTGAGATGCAAAGGGATTTGGGAGTCCTTGTTCAGAACACTCTAAAGGTTAACTTGCAGGTTGAGTCGATGGTGAGGAAGGCAAATGCAATATTAACATTCATTTCAAGAAGACTAGAATGCAAGAACAGGGATGTGATGTTGAGGCTTTATAAGGTACTGGTGAGGCCTCACCTTGACTATTGTGAACAGTTTTGGGCTCGTCAAATTAAAAGAGATGTGCTGGCATTGGATAGGGTCCAGAGGAGGTTCACAAGGATGATTCCAGGAATGAAAGGGTTATCATACGAGGAACGTTTGATATCTCTGGGTCTGTACTTGCTGAAATTTAGAAGGTTGAGGGGGGGATCTCATTGAAACCTTTTGAATGTTGAAAGGCCTAGACAGAGTAGATATGGAAAGGAGGTTTCCCATGGTAGGGGAGTCTAGGGCAAGAGAGCACAGCCTCAGGATATAGGGGCATCCATTCAAAACAGAGATACAGAGAAATTTCTTTAGCCAGAGGGTGGTGAATTTGTTGCCAAGTGCACCTGTGGAGGCCAGGTCGTTGGGTGTATTTAAGCAGAGATTGATAGGTTCTTGATTGGACATGGCATCAAGGGTAATGAGGAGAAGGCCGGGAGGAGGGAAATAAATGTTCAGCCATGATTAAATGGCAGAGCAGACTCAATGGGCCAAATGGCCTAATTCTGCTTCTATGTCTTTTGGTCAAAAGAACAGATGAGGAGGAATTTCTTTAGCTAGAGGGCGATGAATCTTTGGAATTCATTGCAACAGGCAGATGTGAAGGCCAAGTCATTGGATGTACTTAAAATGGAGGTTGATAGGATCTTGATCAGTTAGGACAGCGGGGTTACGGGGCAAAGCAAGGGGAGAGGGGTTGAGAGGGAAAATAAATCAGCTGTGATGGAATTGCAAAGCAGACTCGATGACCTGATTCTGCTCCTATTTCTTTTGTACCAGCCAATGCATAATTTAGCTGCAGGAGGAAATCGGAGCAGACGGGGGAATCCAATGCCTTTACAGGGAGAACATAAAACATCCCCTCAGGTTGGGTTTGAACCATGTGCTGTGAGGCATCTGCGTTCCCTTTGGCACACTGCCACCACTGGTTTGCCATGCTTCTGGAAAATGTTGGCATTTTAAAATTGCTGAGCCCGATACAAATTTTCAGAGATGTTGTGCTAAGATTGCCGGTGAAGCCAATAAACATATCACGAAAACTACCTTGTAGCCCTCTGTTGGTTGGGGTCAGCCGTGGATGCTACGTCCCAGCTGTCTAGGTGATACACAAACCAGGGCAGTACAATATGGAGAGGAAGCGGCTACCTTCCCTTTTCCACACATCTGATAAATCCAGAAGGATTGCAAGGTCAGATAGAGTTTGGCACCAGCAGGACTGCCTGAGTGAAGCTTTAATCCTTTTCACTCCTTATGGGGCATAGGGCCTCAACAAAAGTCCTCCACTTCCTGCGATCTCTAGCAGATGTTTTTGCAGTCTCCCAAGTTTGGCCGGCGGCTTTCAGTTCATCCAAAAGCCTACGCCTCCAGGTTTGCTTTGGGTGACCTCTTCTTCTCTTCCCTTGTGGATTCCATTCGAGTGATTGTCGAGTGACATTCGACTGGCTCTTCCTCAAGGTGTGGCCGACCCATCTCCACTTCCTCCTCCTTATCTGGAATACAAAGGGCTCTTGGTTTGCTCTCTTCCATAGGTCTAGGTTTGACACTCTGTCATACCACTTGAGGCGGAGGATTTGCCGGAGGCATTTGTTGAGAAAGGTCTGGATCTTGTTGCAGCTGGTGTTAGTGATTCTCCATGTTTCGGATCCATATAACAGGATGGCTTTCACATTGGAGCTGAATATACGGAGCTTAGTTTTGACAGAGATGGCCGTAGATCTCCAAACAGGTCGCAGGGTTGTGAAGGCATGTTGGGCTTTTCCGATCCTTGCTCTGATGTCCTCATCTGTACCTCCTGATTTAATGATTTTGCTTCCGAGGTAGGTGAATTTGGCTACATCTTCAACTATTTGTCCTTAAATCTGTAATGGCTCCTCTTGCTTGTTATTAATGCGTAGAATTTTGGTCTTCTCCTGACTGATCTTAAGGCCTACTTGCTGTGAGGTCTCTCCCAAGGAATCTACTTTCTTCTGCATATCTTGAAGCCTGTGTGAGAGAAGAGCGAGATCATCTGCAAATGCCAGGTCTTCCAATTTCCCTGTTAACGTCCACTGGATGCCTGTCTCTCAGCCAGCATAGGCTGTTCTTGTAGCCCAGTCGAGTACCACAAGAAAAAGTAGAGGTGACAGCAGGCATCCCTGTCAGACTCCAGTAGTGATCAGGAACTCTTCGGACAGTCTCCCATCGTGGATGACCCTGCATGAGAAGCCATCATAAAGCTGCTTGATGATATTCACCATCTCTTCCGGTACACCGTAGTGTCGTAAGATGCTCCACCTTGACTTTCTGCCCAGGCTGTCAAATGCCTTCTCAAAATCAATAAAACACACATATAGTGGAGTTTGCCATTCTATTGTCTGCTCCACAATGACTCTAAGTGTAGCTCTCTGGTCAATGCATGATCTCTCTTTCCTGAACCCCGCCTGCTCATCTCTAAGTCTCTGGTCAATGGCGTCTTTCATCCGCTCCAACATGACCCTGGTAAGAACTTTGCTAGGAATGGACTACAAGGTGATCCCCCTCCACTTGCCACACAGTGAAAGATCTCCAGATTTTGGCAGCTTCACAAGGAGGCCCTTCTTCCAATCTGATGGGATCTCTCCTGTTCTGCATACCAAATTCAGCAGTATATGCAAATGGTCCACCATAACCTCTCCACCCTCTTTCAATGCTTCTGCAGGAATGTTGTCTTCTCCAGCAGCCTTGCCGTTCTTCAGGCTTTTCATTTCAAGGCTTTTTGAATTTCTTGCTTGGTGATTTCACCTATATTGATGTTGAGTGGGTCTCCAGGCTCCAGGTCAGGTGGGTTCTGTGGTGGTGGTCTATTCAATACTTCCTGGAAGTGTTCCTTCCATCTCGCCAGCTGATCTTCAACCAAAGTGAGCAGATGGCCTGTCTTGTCTCTAACAGGTCTGTTGAAATTGCTTTTCTTCCCTCTCAAAAGTTTAGTTGTCTTGTAGAGTGCCTTGAGGTCCCCTTTACTGGCCGCTGTTTCTGCTTGCTCTGCTATTTCATTGAAGTATGACCTCTTGTCCTTTCTGAGCGGTTTCTTCACCTCCTTGGCCATCACGCTGTACCTGTTGGCGGCGATTTGTTTCTGTTGCCGGGTTCTGGCCTGATTCAACTCCTGTTTGAGCTTTTTCCTCTCCTCCACCTTCTGCCATGTCTCATCCCTGATCCAAGGTTTACTGTTGACTGGTGGTCTTCCCAGTACTTCTTCACAGGCTCCTACAGTGGCCTGCTTGAAGGTAATCCAGGCGTGTTCCGCTGTTCTCTCATCTTGTTCCTCTATTTAAAGAGCCCCACAGCAGTTTTGCAAGGTGATGTGGAAATCTTTCTTGTTCTCTTCCGTCTGTAGTTTTCTAACATCAAACTTTATTCCCGTGTTCTGTTGTTTCTTCTTGGCTGACAGCTTCATCTTCAGCTTTGCAACAACCAAATGGTGGTCAGATCCAATATCTGCTCCTCTTTTGGCTCTCACATCTTGCAATGAACTTCTCTAGCGCTGGCGGACTGTGACGTGATCAATCTGGTTCTCTGTTTGATGGTCAGGCGAGACCCAGGTTATCTTGTGGCAGCGTCGGTGGGGAAAGACGGTACCTCCAGTGGTCAGTTCGTTGAAGGCACAGAAGTCATTAAGGAGCTCTCCATTTTCATTCATATTCCCTAAACTATTCTGGCCCATCTCTCTCTCCCTGCCAGTGTTATCGCTGCCTACTTTGGCATTCAGATCTCCCATGACGATCAACATATCTTGCTTAGGTACCTTTCCAACTACTGCTTGAAGCTGGGTGTAGAAGAGATCTTTTTCTTCTTCCTCTGCGTTGTTAGTTGGGGCGTAGCACAGGATAATGGATACCTTCTGGAATCTGGACTCGAACCTGGCTGTGATGATACAGTCGGACACTGGTTCCCATTCTATCAAACTTCTGGCTGCTTCTTTGGACAGCATCAGGGCCACACCAGCCTCATGCAGGTCTTCCTCTTTTTCTTTGCCGGAATAGAGCAGAGTTTCTCCCGTCTGCAGTTTGGTCTCACCAAAAGTATTCCACCTTGCTTCGCACATGCCCAGGAGTGTGAGGTGGTATCGGTTCATTTCCTTCACTGCCTGTGCGCACCTACCTGTCTCCCAAAGCGATCTCACATTCCATGTTCCGATTAGGATAGATTAGGATAGAGCAGCTTTGGAACCTCCATTATGGTTTTCCTCAGGTGAAGGAGGGTTGTCAGCCCTGCAGCTTCCTGATGGGTTTGGTTGCAGCGCGTCATCAGCCTCCTGAATGGGGCCCTGCTTTTCCCGAAATCTGGGTTAGAGGTTGACAATCTGTTGAGGGTTTCTGTAACAATTGCTTGTTTAACGTGAACGGGTTGATAGCCCATTACACAACCCCCAACCTGGAGGACCAGGGGTTTTCTGTGGGGGTCACCTTCCCCTAGGCGATGACATTTCCATGCTAACGAGCTCCACCTACCCGGGTTTGAAATCAGAGTTTACCCTCTCCTAGATAGGCTGCCATCCAAGGCTAACGAGTCCTATCTACCCGGGTTTGGAATCGGAGTTCCTTCTCCTAGGCTATGTTGGTTCGCGGCACCTTCTTCCATATTATCCAGTGCACCCCTCACACGAGGGATCCCCATCCACCACCCAGGGGATGCGCCTCAACGCCGTATAGCCCCAGCGCGAGGCTGAGGGGTTCCAGCTCCTGATTTTCTCCTCAGGATTTATTCCTGAAGCCTTTCTTGTGAGTGGGTGTGGCTGCAAGGCAGTGGAGGGTTGAGATCAGAGTTCTTCTTCTGGATGAGCTGCCAACCATGGCTGATGAAAGTGACGGGTTTTAAGGTGCCAGTAATTCACCTTTGCCCCGTCTCTTGTCAGTAGAAACGGTTCCACCAGGTTTAGAAGCTCAGCCACAGGTGAAAGCCAGGAGCTGGTCTTTGTAGTCAGAGGCTTTTGAGATGCATGCCATTGGGAGCATTGAGTAGGTAGTGAGGCCTTAAGGGACCAATAACTACCAAGTCAACACTTAACTAATGCTTCTAAACGTATGTCTTTAAATTAGCTAAAGGTGGTATTGTGCTCATACGACGTGCTAAAAGCTTGATTGAAACAGTAGATTTTAATGAATATCTTTAATGGAGGAGACGTACAAAAAAGCTGAATGAACTCAGCAGGTCGAGCAGCATCCGTTAAAAGAAGCAGTCAGCGTTTCGGGTCGAAACCCTTCGTCAGGACTGGCGAAGGGTCTCGACCCGAAACGTTGACTGCTTCTGTCAACAGATGCTGCCTGACCTGCTGAGTTCGTCCAGCATTTTTGTACGTCTTGATTTGACCACAGCATCTGCAGTGTACTTTGTGTTTAATGGAGGAGAGAGGTTTAAGAAGGGACTTTCCGAATCCTGGATACGCATATACCCTTGACCAGAGGGTTCAAAGTAAATTTATTACCCAAAAACCTATGTGTCACCATATACAAGCCTGGTCAAGTGGTTAAGGCTTTGGGCTGGTGATCTGAAGGTCATTGGTTTGAGCCTCAGCTTGAGCAAGGCACTTAACCACACACTGCCCCTGCACATTTATAGCCCAGTGGCAGCGGTTGGTGCAGTATGGGCAAGACAAGCCTGAGATTCATTTTCTTGCAGGCATTCACAGTAGGGCAAAGAAATGCAATAGAATCCATGAAAAACCACACGCAAGCTTAGACTAACAAGCTATGCAAATATAAAAAATAAATAATAATATTAAATAATAAAGAAACAAGCTGAGAACATGAGTTGTAGAGATCTTGAAAGTGAGTCCATTGGTTGTGGAATCAGTTCAGTGTTGAGGTGAGTAAATGTATCCACGCTGGTTCAGGAGCCCAATGGCTGTAAGGTAATAACTGTTCCTGAAGCTGGTGATGTGGGGCCCAAGGCTCCTGTACCTCCTGTCCGATGGCAGCAGTGAGAAGAGAGCATGGTCTGGATGGTAGGGGTCCTTGATGATGGATGTTGCTTTCTTGTGGCAGTGCTCTGTGTTCAGTGGTGGGGAGGGATCTGCAGGGCCACCTCTCACTGCTCCCCAACCCCCACCCGACAAGTCCCCCTCTCACTACTCCCCCACCCCCTTTGCAGGGCCCTTCTCGCCATTCTCTCCTCTGTGCCTACTCTGAAGAAGTTTAAATCTTCTCTTTGGGAGTTCAGTGGAAACCCCTCTCACTGCTGCCCCCTCTGTGATCTCTGCTTCCTTCCTGCTCTTTGACCATGCTCTTTTGACTCATGCCCTTTGACTGACCCTGATTCACTTAATATAGGCAGCCATGAGTCTCGTGAGACTATGGATTTGCACCTTGGAAGGTTTCCAGTGCACAGGCCTGAGTAGGGATGTATGGGAGACCGGCAGTTGCCCAAGCTGCAAGCCTTCCCCTCTCCACGTCATCGATGTTGTCCAAGGGAAGGGCACTAGGACCCAAGCAGCTTGGCACCGGTGACATCGCAGAGCAATGTGTTGTTAAGTGCCTTGCTCAGACCTGATGCCTTATCCACTAGGCCACGCGCCAACCCAGATTCACTACCACAACCACATATCCTTCCTGGGAACTTGTCCTCATCACCATCTTGATGGGATTCCTTTCCCTCCAACCCTTTTCCTATCCCATCATCTTCTAGCCATCCTCCTTTTCTCCCCCCCCCCCCACTCTTATTCTACATCTTGCCCCTTTCTGAGGGCAGGCATGTTTCAGAAGAATTTCTCCCCCCCCCCCCCGTTTCACCTGACACCTTCCAGATTGTACTCCTTCCCCTCCCCCTACCTACTTACTCTGGCATCTTCCCCCAGCATTTTGTGTGTGTGTTACTCTGGATTTCCATCATCTGTAGAATCTCTTGAGGTCTTTTTAAATCAAAGCTGTCCTTTTTGTCTCATCGGCTGTTCTTATCAGAGAATTCCCTTATCCGTCCAGCTCCATCCAATCAGTAAGGCAAGTTCTTTGTTACAGTAGGGTCAGTTGATTACAGTTAGTATGTTATCTGCTGCAGTGCCTTTTTTGTTACGAATGGCTAATAAAATAGCTGTAACCACGAGATTTCCACCCCATTCTTGTCTTCTGAAGAGCCCCTGGATGATGTCTCCCCACTCACAAAGTCATAAGGAGAACATCTAAACTTCATGCAGGCAGCACCAGATATCAGGATCAAAGTCAGGTCTAATATCACTGGCACCAGTTCAGTGGTTCAATGTCCATTCAGACATTGGGCAGAGGGGAAGAAGCTGTTCCTGAATCGTTGTGTGTTAGCCTTCAGGCTCCTGAACCTCTTTCCTGATGGTAGCAACGAGAAGTGGGCATGTCCATAATACCATAAGATATAGGAGCAGAAGTAGGCCATTCGGCCCATCGAGTCTGCACAGCCATTCAATCATGGGCTGATCCAGTCATCCCTACTCCTGCCTTCTCCCCATGTCCTTCGATGCCCTGGCTAATCTATCTTTGCCTTAAATATACCCAAAGTCTTGGCTTCCACAGCTGCTCTTGGCAACAAATGCCGCAGATTTATCCCTCCTCCCTCCTCCCTGAACCCTTAGTGCCTAGGTGGCACATTTCGGCCTCTTACCACCCTCTGACTGAAGTAATTTCTTCACATCTCTGTTCTAAATAGATGTCCTTCAGTCCTGAAGTCGTGCTTAGTGACGGATGCCACAGGATTTAATCTGGATCACTGAAGCTGTGTGATAATGGCTCCACCAGTTAATCTGCTGTGCCACTCTTGGATCTGGGTGGGGGAGGGAACTATCTGTGTACTTTGGATAATATGGCACTTTAGAGTGACTGGAATTCTGTAGCATTGGAGGCAACAGAGATGGGTTTTTATTAACAAATAATCCCAGCTGTCTCCATACAGTACTGTGCAAAAGTCTTGGGCACGTATATCTAGCTAGGGTGCCTAAGACTTTTGCTCAGTAGTGTATTTGGCAATGTGGAGTGAAGAGAGAGTTTGTAAATCTGGGAGGAGCAAAGGGTATTGGGAATGGCAAGGGGGGAACGACACTGGAGGGGAGTGGTACAGGTGGCAGAGAAGGAGTGCCAGGTTGGGGGCTGATATAGGTGCAGACACACCCAGCCCTGAGGCACCAGGCAAGGTTATTTGTCTCCAAACAATTGGTTTATTGATCATCACTGAATGTCTCTCCAGAGCAGGAGTTCCCAAGCTGGTGTCCATGGAGTTCTCTGTTGATGGTTAGGATACGTTGTATTAAAAATGTTGGGGACCCCTGCTGTGGTGCTTCCCGCCCCCTGCCCTCTCCCTTCCCCTTTTGCCAACCATGATTCCCCTCTCCCTGCTCCTTTCCCACTCACAATCCACAATAGAGACCCATATCAGTATCAGCTTTATCATCACTCACATATGTCATGATTTTTTGGGCAGCAACAGTACAGTGCAGTACATAAAATTACTACAGTACTGTGCAAAAGTCTTGGGCACCCTAACTAGATATAATTGCCTAAGACTTTTTCCACAGTACTGTATCATCAATAGCATTAGTAAAATTTCTACTGTGAAGAGCATTCTAACTGGTTGCATCTCTGTCTGGTATGGAGGGACCACCGTACAGGATTGTAAAAAGCTCCAAACTCAGTCGACTCCATCTTGGGCACCAGCCTTTCCAGGGCCAAGGACTCCTTCAGAAGGCCTTTTGAATCTGTTTGTTCATTGGATGGTAACATAAAACAATGCATTCTGTGCTTAATGAGAGTAGTTTAACATTCATGCGTGCTTTAATTACCCTGTACTTGAGTTGGTTACAGGTTAGGTTTATGAAAAAGACTTGCCTTTGCAAGGGAGTAAATTAAAAAGCACTGATATGGTTGTGCATACATTTATATTTGACAGTGTGACATCTGGAGCTTCATTTGCATTCAGTCTTGATGATTCAAACACCTTTTTCACTAAAAATAGTTGGAACCATTAATTTTGATTTGGTTTTCCAATATTAATAACTAAAGTGGCAATTAATTTTTAAAATTGAATTTTCAAATAATTTGCATGCAAGCTGTGCTCTCTGATATTCAGTATTTAGTGCACACAAGCTAATCCTGTACTCTCTGGAAAATTTAATAGAATTGGGAAACTTGAAATTGAAAAATCTGGGAAATGATCTGCTGGGATCGCTGTAGTTTGGATTTGAGGGGATCTAGGAACAGACCTTTATGATTCTTGAGGATTATATGGATGGGCACAACATGGAGGGCTGAAGGGCCTGTACTGTACTGTGGTTCTATCTACAGTGTGGACCACAGTCTTTTAAAGAATCAGACTGTGGTTTATATCACTGACCTATGTCATGAAATTTGTTGTTTCGTGTCAGCAATACAGTGCAATACATTAAAAACTATATATTACAGTAAGCAATGTATGTATATATGAAATTAAATTGGTAGTGCAAAAAAAAGGTAAAAATATTGAGGTAGTTGGTTTATTGTCTATTCAGAAGTCTGATGGTGGAGGAGAAGAAGTTCTGAAAACATTGAGTGTGTTTCTTCAGGCTCCTGTAATTCCTCCCCGATGGTAGTAATGAGAAAAGGACATTTCTGGGTGATGGGGGTCCTTAATGATGAATACCTCCTTTTTGAGACTTTGCCTTTTGAAGATGTCCTTGATGCTGGCACCCCTGATGGAGCTGACTGTTGTTGCTGTTGTTTTTTCTTTTGCTTTGTAACGAATTTGCCCTCTCCTTCACCAGGTAGGTGATTTCTACAGGCCGTTGAGTTTACTGGAGCTCTCTGAGCAGTTCTGGCATTGTAGAGGGGAAGCATCTGAGAGAATGCAGCTTAGATTGCTGAACTTAATGCCTGGGCTACCCAGGTTAGCCTGTGAGAGGAAAGACTCTAGTCCATGATTGTTCACATAAATGACGCATCGCACTGAATGCTTCAATGTACGTGTGACAAACTTTTATCTTCAATCTTGGAATTTGGTAAGTTGTGGGATTTTATTGATTCAACATTTTAGGGGAGCCGATGGGATAGATGGAAACTAATTCTGTTCCTGGGAGGTTGGTACACGCTCACAAAAATGACTGGAAGATCTTTCAGGAATGATGTGAGCAAACACTCTTGTTCACAAATGGAAGTTGTTGATAGGTCAATTGTTAATTATAAAGTGAGATTTTCAATTAGCAAGAAGTTGAGCCTACTGCCCTCGCAGTGCGGATATAGAAAGCCATGGAGTGAGCTTAACACTTGCTTCAAAATCACCCAAGATGGAAGCTTCTTTCAGGTTTTAATAAGGTCTTACTTGTGAAACTGTAGCAAGTAAAATATGTATTAAATTCAACATAGAACTGTTGCACACCTGAATATACTAATACTATCATTTTTTCTCATGATTGCGTTAGCCAAGGTAATACGCCACAGGCAACATTCCATAACTGCAGTGTAGATGAGAGGGAACTTGTGGCGCAATGATAGCTCACTAGCAATGAATGAAAAGAGTAATACTTCCTTCAAAATGTATCTACTAAGTGTTTACCAAGATTAATATTGCTGTTTCAAAAGCAAATAAAGAGGGGGTGGAGATGGGTATCTTTCTGCACAGTGTGCTTCAAGTCAAATTTGGAATTAACCCGCACAGGAATTGTCATTCATACAAAGTGAACTGTGCCTCTAGAGGCCACAGCAAGGGGTATTGGGCAAAGCCAGAGATATAAATTGGGTCATAGATAATGATTGTGCATAAGCACGGGTAGTTGGTTTATTTGTGGGAGGTGTGTCTCTACCAAAGGAGGTGTAAGGTGCTCCTTCCCTCCACCAGGGTCACATGTAGCCATGGGAGCAGGTGGTGTATATCACAAGTTCTAGTCATAAGACATAGGAGCAGAATTAGGCCATTTGGCCCATTAAGTCTACTCTGCCATTCAACCATGGCCGATCTTTTTCCCCTCTTCAGCCCCACTCTCTGAGCTTCTCCCGGTAACCTTCGGTGCCGTGTCCAATCAGGTATCTATCAAGCTCTGCCTAAGTACACCCAACAACGTGGCCTCCGCAGCTGCCCGTGGTAGTAAATTCCACATATCCCCCCTCTGGCTAAAGAGATTTCTCTTTATCTTTGTATTAAATGGAGGTTGTGTCCTCTTGTCCTAGACTCCTCCACCATGGGACACATCCTTGCAACCTCTATTTTGTCTAGGCGTTTTGGATATTTGAAAGGTTTTAATGAGATCTCCACTCATCCTTCTAAATTCTTGCAAGTACAGACCCTGAGCTTTCAAACATTCCTCATATGATCCTTTCATTCCCTTAAAGCCTCAGCATTATCCCTGCTTTTGTATTCTAGACCTCTTGGAATTGATGCTACCGTTGCATTTAGACCACGAGGAGAGATTGAGTTACCTGGGAGTGTACTTGCTAGAATTCAAAAGAATGAGAGGAGATCTAATAGAAAGATTCAAAATTATGAAAGGGATAAGGGATAGATAAGATAAAGGCAGGAAAGTTGTTTCCACTGGTAGGTGAGACTAGAACTGGGGGACATAGCCTCAAGATTCGGGGGAGTAGATTTAGGACAGAGATAAGGAGGAGCTACTCTTCCCAGAGAGTGGTGAATCAGTGAATTTATCTGTCCAATGAAGCAGTGGAGGCTACCTCAGTAGATATATTTGAGACAAGGTTGGATAGATTTTTTGCATCATAGGGGAATTAAAGGTTATGGGAAAAAGGCAGGTAGGTGGAGATGAGTCCATGGTCAGATCAGCCATGATCTTATTGAATGGCGGAGCAGGCTCGACGGGCCAATTGGCCTACTCTTGCTCCTATTTCTTATATTATTTGCCTTCCTCACCACCGACTCCACCTGTAAGTTAACATTTAAAGTGTTCTGCACAAGGACTCCCAAGTCCCTTTGCATCTCAGAGTTTTGGATTTTTTTTCCCCATTTAGAAAGTAGTCTGCACATTTATTTTTTTTAACCAAAGTGCATGACCATGCATTTTCCAACATTGTATTTCATTTGCCACTCTGTTGCCCATTCTTCTAATCTGCCTAAGTCCTTGCGTAGCTGCCTTGCTTCCTCAACCAATCTTCATATCATCTGCAAACTTGGCAACAATAGCATCTATTTCATCATCTAAATCATTGATATACAGCACAGAAAGAAACAATCCCAAAACTGACTCCTGCAGAACACCACTAGTCACTGGCAGCCAACCAGAAAAGGGTCCTTTTATTCCCACTCCCTGACTCCTACCAATCAGCCAATGCTCTAACCATGCCAGTAACTTTCTTGTAATACCATGGGCTCTTAACTTGGTAAGCAGCCTCATGTGTGGCACCTTGTCAAATGCCTTCTGACTCCTACCAATCAGCCAATGCTCTAACCATGCCAGTAACTTTCTTGTAATACCATGGGCTCTTAACTTGGTAAGCAGCCTCATGTGTGGCACCTTGTCAAATGCCTTCTGTAAGTCCAAATGTACAACATCCACTGTATCCCTCTTATCTGTCCTATGTGTAACCTCCTCAGAGAATTCCAACAGGTTTGTCAGGAAAGGTTTTTCCTGAAGTAATCCATGCTGACTTTATACTATCTTGTCCTGTGTCACCGAGTACTCCATAACCTCATCCTTAACAATTGACTCTAACATCTTCCCAACCACTGAGGTCAGGCTAACTGGTCTTTTCTGCTGCCTTCCTCCTTTAGTAAAGAGTGGAGTAACATTTACAATTTTCCAGTCATCTGGCACCATAAGAGTCAAATGATTTTTGAAAGATCATTATCTTTGCATCCACAATCTCTACCGCTATCTCTTTCAGAACCCTAGGGTGCAGTTCATCTGGTCTGGCTGACTTATGTACCCTGAGGACTTTCAGCTGTTTGAGCACCTTCTCCCTTGTAACAGTAACTGCACCCACTTCTCTTCCCTCACACCCTTCAACACCTGGCACAGTGCTGGTGTCTTCCACAGTGAAGACTGATGCAAAATACTCATTTAGTTCATCTGCCATCTCATTGTCCCCCGTTATTACCTCTCTGGCCTCATTTCCCATCAATCCCATATCCACCCTAATCGCTATTTTTTTTGGCATACTTGCAAAAGCCTTTACTATCCACTTTGATATTGCTTGCTAGCTTGCTTTCATATTTCATCTCTTCCCTCCTATTGGTTCTTTTAGTTGCTCTCTGTAGGTTTTTAAAAGCTTCACAATCCTCTGCCTTCCCACTAATTTTTGCTTTGCTGTATGCTCTCTCTTTTGCTTTTACATTAGCTTTGACTTCCCCTGTCAGCCACGATTGCATAATTTTGCCTTTCAAGTATTTCTTTCTTTTTGGAGTACCATACATCTATCCTGCAGCACCTTAATTTTTCCCAGAAACTCACACCGTTGCTGCTCTGCTGTCTTCCCTGTGAGCAGCTCCGTCCAATTTACTTTGGCGAACTCCTCTCTCATACCACTGTAATTTCCTTTACTGCATTGAAATACTGCTACTTTCTCCCTATCAAATCATAAAAAAAGGTCCATTTCTCTTTGTTTATGCTGCCTGAACTTTGTTTATTGATTGATTGAGATACAGCATGGAGTAGTTCCTATCCATCCCTTCAGGCCATGCCACCAAGCAGTCCACTGATTTAACCCCAGCCTAATCACAGGGCAATTCATAATGACCAATTAACCTACCAACCGGTACGTATTTGGATTGTGGGAGGAAGCTGAAACCTCTTGGCCAAAAGTTATTTTCGTGAAGTGACTTGTCTTTAGAGGTTGGATGGTTGTTTTTTTTTTTGTCCGCTCTGTCCTCCAACACAGTCTCTTGTGATTGTTTTCTGGATGTGGCTTTCACCAACCCAAGCTGCTTCCTGTGGAGGTTGGCTACAGCGGGAGAAAGCCCACAGCCTTGTAGTTTTTACTCTCAACACGGAGCAATGTAAGCTATTTGTGTACTAAATCTGGTTAGTTTATAGTGTAAATAACGTGGCTTTAGGGTTGAATCCCAAGTCAAAATAAATGACAGTTGGTGATTAATATGTTAGTGTAAATGTCTCCACACACTGATGTTCCGTGTGGTGAGAAATGGCCCACTTTTGAACAAATACTCAGACGTATTTGCCCTTGAGGTTTCTGAATCATTGATGTTCAGTCTGGAAAATGCCTCAGTTTTAAAATTTTTGTTCAAATATCTCCAGCCTTGTTCCACATAAAACGCAAGAGCAGAATTCGGCTCATTGAATCTGCTCTGCCATTTCATCTTGGCTGATGTATTATCCCTCTCAAACCCATTCTCCTTCCTTTACCCTGTAACCTTGTTAATCAAGGACCTATCAATCTCTACTTTAAATATACTCAATGACTTGGCTTCCACAGCCATCTGTGCCAATGAATTCCACAAATTCACCACCCACTGGCTGAAGAAGTTTCTCCTCATTTAGTTCTAAATGAAAGTCCCTCTATTCTGAGACTGTGCCCTCTGATACTAGACTTCCCCCACTATTGGAGAAGTCCCCACCACGTAGTTGTGTATTTAATATTTCAATAATATTTAAGTGATCGTTTGTGTTGGACTCCTGTAAGTTTCCTTGAATTAGTTTAATGTACATAGTAAAAATGAGAATGTTTTTTCAGGACCATGGTGTTACATGACACAGTACAACACAGAAAAAAAACTACACTGGACTACAGACCTACCCAGGACTGCATAAAGTGCACAAAACAGTGCAGGCATTACAATAAATAATAAACAAGACAATAGGGCAGTAAGGTGTCAGTCCAGGCTCTGGGTATCGAGGAGTCTGCTAGCTTGGGGGAAGAAACTGTTACACAGTCTGGTCGTGAGAGCCCGAATGCTTCGGAGCCTTTTCCCAGACAGCAGCAGCGAGACGAGATTGTATGAGGGGTGCATGGGGTCCTTCATAATGCTGTTTCCTTTGCGGATGCAGCATGTAGTGTAAATGTCCATGATGGCGGGAAGAGAGACCCCGATGATCTTCTCAGCTGACCTCACTATCCGCTGCAGGGTCTTGCGATCTGAGATGGTTCAATTTCCGAACCAGGCAGTGATGCAGCTGCTCAGGATGCTCTCAATACAACCCCTGTAGAATGTGATGAGGATGGGAGATGGACTGTCCTCAGCCTTCGCAAAAAGTAGAGACGCTGCTGGGCTTTCTTTGCTATGGAGCTGGTGTTGAGGGACCAGGTGAGATTCTCTGTCAGGTGAACACCAAGAAATTTAGTGCTCTTTACGATCTCTACCGAGGAGCCGTCGATGTTCAGCGGGGAGTGGTCGCTCTGTGCCCGCCTGAAGTCAACAACCATCTCTTTTGTTTTGTTCACATTAAGAGACAGTTGCCCTTTTTGGGTAGCTAAGAGTTGTGGTTTATTCGGTGATACTTCTGTAGAATTCCTGGGGATATATTGTCAAGTTCAAGGCATTATACAAACGCAGACTGATTGGGTGTGGAAGAGTAAATCTATCACTAATCGACAGATGGATTTCCACACAGCAGGAATTATACTCCTTCAGTTCTGGCATCGTCTGGATACCATTTTATTTCTCTATCGTTAATGGCTGTGTCTTTCGCTGCCAAGGACCTGAGCTCAAAAATTCTGCCCAGGATCAGGTAAAGCTGCAGAGGGTTGCAACTCATCCAGCTCCTTCCTGGGCACTCTCCTCACCAGCACCGAGGGCAGCTTCGAAAGGTGATGCCTCAAGCAGACGGCATCTCGTTAAGGGCCCCCGTCAGCCAGGACATGCTCTCCTCTCATTTCTAATTGATTTCATCTTTTAATATATTTTTATTGTGAATTATGTATTGTGCTGCACTGCTGCCACAAGGCAACTCATTTCTCAGCGTATGTCAGAGGCATTAAATCTGATTCTGCAATTCCAAAGCTTCTCCAACATTGAGCAGAATATAAAATAAATTATTTTGATAGCATCTCCAACCAGCTGGCTCCAGTCTTGCGATTATTTTGTCCGCGTTCTAGAGCCACCCCAGTTGAGAAAACTAATTTATATGTATCTAATTTGATAAATCTTTTTGTTGGCATTGAACAGTACAGCAGAACAGGCCCTGCGGCCCACAGTGCCTGTGCTGACTGTGATGTTAAATGAAACCAATCCAGTTGGCCACATGTGATCCATATATCTCTCCATACCCCTGCCTCTTAGTGTCCAGAAGCCTCTTTGATGTTATTGTCTGCTTTCCACCACCTGTTCTAGAAGTGAGTTTCGGGCATTTGCTGCATGTGTGTGTCCCCTAAAGATTAAAGATGTACATCAAAGCCTAGTGAAATTTATCATTTATGTCAGTGACCAACCTGCAAATATCGTCAGGCTTCCTGCGTCGACATAGTGTGCCCACGACTCTCTAACCCGTATATCCTGTATGTGTTCAGAATGTCGGAGGAAACCGGAGCACGGGAAGCTGTTCACAGGGAAAAGCACTTGACTTTCGATCTGTGTCTTTGTTAACATTATGTCCCTCGTGTCTTGGTCTCCTTTGCTCAAGGGAAAGAGAAGGTTTAGTTTTATTCGTCGCATGTACATTGAAACACGCAGTGAAGTGTGTCGTTAGAGCCGAGGACCATCGCAGTATGGATACGTGCTGGGTCCCCATGCTCTCTGCCAACAGAGCATGCCCACAACTCACTAACCTAACCGTATGGCTTTGGAATGTGGGAGAAAACCCAGAATGATGGATAACCGGGAGGAAACCCACACTCTTAGTGGACAGAACGTCCAAATTCCTTATGTGCAGTGACAGGAAGTGAACCTGGATCACCGGCAAAACCCGCTAACCGCTACGCTGCTGTGTCGTACTTGTCCTCAATCTCCCTGAGATGTTCCCTCTCTTACTTCAAAAACTACACTTTCTAGTATATGGCATTTATTCTACACTGAGAAGAAATAGGGTAGATACTGGGACTATCTACCCTACCTACGTCTCTCACAAGGGGGCTAGCACAACACTTTACAGTACCAGTGACCCAGGTTCAATTCCCGCCACTGCCTGTAAGGAGTTTGTATGTTTCCTCCCATAGTCTAAAGGTGCACTGGTTGGCAGGCTAATTGGTCATTGTACATTTTCCTGTGATTAAACGTGGGCTAAATCAAGAGTTGCTGGGTGATGCAGTTCAAAGGGCTGGAAGGGCCTATTCCATATTATATTTCAATAAATATATAAATCAGCTTGTATCAGGAATGTCTCCTTTAAGGTGCAAGCGAATCCTACCCCTTTGATCAATCTTCAGATCATCGGCTCTGGTATCTTGTGTTGTTTTGACACCAGCTTGTTTTGAAACCATCCCTGTGAAGTGGATGGGGGATTTTTATGTTGAAGGCATGGGTATTGTTGTCTGATTCCCTGCATTAACAGCAGTTTGAGAAACATTGGCTGTAAACCAGGTGAGGATATCTTGTCATGAAACACTCTGCGATGCATTTTGTATTGGCTGAAATCAGTGAGGACATTGTTGAGATGAAGCAGCTTTAGGATTTTCCGTTGGCACTTGGCAGGCAGCTGTTGTTGTGGGTGACCAGTCTGTGTCAGTCAGGGGAAGAGCAAGCAAACGGTTTCAGAGCAGAATCTAAAAATATAAACAGCAAGTCGGGGAGAGAAGTGTTTACAGTTACGGTGAGCAGTCTTGGGCTCCATATCAAAGAAAGAACGTGCTGGATTGGAGAGGGTCCAGAGGAGGTGCATGAGAATGATCACAGGAATGAAAGGGTTAACATCTGAGGCATGTTCAGAATCAGATTCAGGTTTAATATCACCAGCCTATGTTGTGAAATTTGTTGGTTTTTTGCGGCAGCAGTACAGTGTAATACATAATAAAAACCGAATTTCGTGTGTGTGTGTGTCTGTCTGTTGGGGTGTGTGTGTGTAGTGTGTTTTAAAAAAATTCTTTTAATTCTAAATGAGTATTGCTAAATAAGTAGTGCGATAGTGTTCATGGTTTCAATGTCTGTTCAGAAATCTGATGGCAGAGAGGAAGAGGCTGTTCCTGGGTCACTGGATGTGTGACTTCAGGCTCCTGTACCTCCTCCCTGATGGTTCTGGGCCTGTACTGTCCCATTTCAGTGTGCTTTATACTAACTTTGGTCACCATTCTTACACCCATTCTCCAGTCAGGGTTTTGCCTTATTTTTTCCCCATTACCTGTCTCTGTGGGTCCAGGTAAAAAGGTTGTGGCTTCAATGCTCACTCCAGATGTTTAAGGACAGACGTAGGCAGAATCAAGTTTATTATCACTGACATTTGCCATGAAATTTGAATGTGCAATATATAAGAATTAGCATAAGTTACAATAAGGAATTTGAAAATAATTACACTATAAAATTACAATAAGATGGGGCTTGTCAGCCATGGTTGACAGCTCATCTAGGAGAAGGAAAACTCTGAACTCAAACCTCTGCTGCCTTGTGGCTATAACGACTCATGGGGAAGGCTTTGGGAGTAAACCCTGTGGTAACTTCTACTTTACAAAAAGACCACTCGACAACTTGATGGCCAAAAGAGCATCTTTATCTGCGACGGCAAATGATATTTACAATACAGAGGCTTCCAGGTACCTGGTGCGGCCTGAGTGGAGGAACGATATACAATGCATACTGGGAGTAATAAGAGCGGATGTAAAGACCCCGCCAACCCCGGATCCCCCCTCTTGCTGCCAACAGCTTCCCGATTAGTATTAACTTACTTTTAATAATACTCACATTACAACAAACCCCCAGGGGTAAAATCTGGAACTGGTATTGAATCCCACGTTGAGTTCAATACTGACTGGCAACTTCTGGAACACCAGTGGTGCCAAACTGTATCAGTAATCAGCTGTGTGGAGAGGGGAGCTGCTGCAAGGGTAACAGCTTGCTCCACATATTGTGCTGCCCAGGCTTGTGTATCACGTAGACAGCTGGAACGCAACATTCATGGTCAGCCACGATCACAGAAGAGTTTCATGAATTGTCTTGAGATATTGGGATTTGCAACAAAATCCTCCACGTATTCTCCTGTTTTTGCTCATTTCCTTTTTGTTTGAAGATAATCTGTACAGCACCCTTTTCCACCTTAACTGCAACCTCAGCTGTTGGCCAAGCATAGTTCAAGTCTCCTCTTGTGTGCTTGGAGCTCATTATATCATAAGCCCCTCCATAAGCATTTTGAGTGATCACTGTAACTTTGGGAACTGTTGCCTCAGCAAAGTCATAAAGCAAGTTTCATAGTTCAAAGTAAATTTTATTATCAGTATACTAGTGTTTCAGTGATGGGACAAATGGAGTAAAGCTATTCCCTTTGATTCAGGAGCCTGATGGTTGAGGGGTTCCTGAACCTGGTGTTGTGAATCCTGAGGTTCTTATACTTATTTCCTGATGGCAGCAGCAAGAAGGGAGCAAGGCCTGGGGGTTCCCGATGTTGGATACTGCTTTCCTGCGACAGCGTTTCGTGTAAATGTGCTCAGTTTTGCATCGTCTGGTTATTCCACCATATTGCTGACTGGTTCCTGCCAAGAATCCAGGCACATCCACAGATGTAATGATACGCATCACAGAACCTGACAGAACTAGCGTCTAATGGACGCTAAAGACTTATTCAAGAAACAATAATAATTGAGTTGAGTGACTATTTTCTGGTAATTCCACTCATAACTGATTCAGTTAAAGAATGAATTCATTTCTCTTGTTTCATATCTGCTCATTTCAAGTGTTGATTCAAAAATTTTGTCTGCAGTGTGAGGTCAGTTTTTGGCTATTTGTGACTAATTTGTTTTTGATTTTAGGGTTAAAATGTTTGATAACAATCCTAATGGAGGGCAGGACAGTTAGTCAGTAAAAATTCGAGCTGACTGCGACTTCTGTCTTCTGCATAACATATACAGTACTGTGCAAAAGTGTTAGGCACGTGTATATATAGCTGGAATGCCCCAGACGTTTGTACAGTGCTGTGTCTCAACGTGGAGTGGAGAGCACCTTTGTATGTCTGTCGGGAGCAGACGATGTTGGGAGTGGCGAGGGTAGAGTGCCGCAGGGGTGTCATACAGGTGGCAGTAAAGGAGTGCCAATGGCGGGCGTGGCTCAGATGCAGACACAGCCGGCCTTGAGACACCAGGCAAAGTCATTTGATTCCAATCAACTGGTTAATAATCATTACATGAAAATGTCTCTGGTGCTTCCCTCTCTCTTCCCCTTGTCCCAACCATGATAACCTCTCTCTCTGCCCCTTTCCCACTCTCAGTCCACAATAGAGACCCATATCAGAATCAGGTTTATCATTACTCACATGTCATAAAATTTGTTTGTTTTTGAGATAGCAGTATAGTATAATACTGTAAAATTACTACAGTACTGTGCAAAAGTCTTAGGCACCCTAGCTATGTACAGTCGGCCCTCCATATCCACGGGTTCCGCATCCACGGATTTAAACAACCACGATCGAAAATGTTGGGGGGAAAAATATTCCAGAAAGTTCCAAAAAGCAAAACTTGAATTTGCCATGCACCGAGCACTAGGCTGAATCCGCGCGAATGAAGTGATGTGTAGGCATACCCCGCTGTAGCCTCCCGCCATTTCACAGATCCTCAGTCTCTCTCCAGCGCTCGTTGTCTGAGCATTGTTCGCCTCGCGTCTCGTTTGGTCGCTACTTGTGTTGTGAGTGAAAGGAAGGAGTTTAAGGCTAGTAAGGGATGGCTGGCTAGCTATGTACAGCGCTACAGCTTCAAGAACTTGAAGATCACGGGAGAGTCGGCATCGGCTGATGTCGAGAACGCTTTCTGAGGCGTTCCCAGAAGAGCTGCGATGGTTGCATCTGTACTGAACATGTATAGACTTTTTTTCTTGTCATTATTCCCTAAACAATACAGTATAACAACTATTTACATAGCATTTACATTGTATTAGGTATTATAAGTAATCTAGAGATGATTTAAAGTATATGGGAGGATGTGCGTAGGTTATATGCAAATACTACGCCATTTTATATAAGGGACTTGAGCATCTGTGGATTTTGGTATCTGTTGGGGTCCTGGAACCAATCCCCCGCGGATACTGAGGGACGACTGTACTATATATATGTTCCTAAGACTTTTCCACAGTACTGTATTATCATCAGATATCAGGACGATGTGCTAAATGTGCTTTTTTTTTGTGCTTTTTTAGAACTTAGTTGTGATGGAGGAACTGCAAGACGTCCAGTTGACTGAAATTAAGCCACTTCTGACAGATGGGGTAAGGAGATTATCTATTTGAGTCTTTCATATTACTGCACTGATGAACCGGAGAAGAGGCTGGGTTAATTGTGGAAGCTTGAGGATTATATTCGATTAAGGCCAGAATTTTAAAAAGCAGTGTGTTTTATTAAAGCAGATAACTGTTCTGTTGAATCCTGGAAGAAAGGGATTCTGTTATTATCTAACTGCATCCATATCTGCGTCTGGAGTCTCCACAGCTGCTTTGCAAGCTGTTCAGTGTGTTACACTGAGGCAACAAAGTTAAGTAATTCCAGTCTCGCCAGGAGCACCCATGTGATGCAGGTCCAGCATGATGATTTTTAGTTGGAGAAAGTTTCTCATATATTTAATACTGCAGCTTGTTCTGAGGTGATCAGCATTGCTAAGCTTCTCAATAAGTAATGATCATCGTGCCACACCGGTAAGCATTCCGTTCCCTTAGCTTCGTCCGTTCTTTATGACAATGAGTTGCTGACTCGACGCTCAACCCAGCACAGATGGGAAGTGTGCAAAGAGCCGGCCGGACTCGAACCCAGGACCATTTGCCTCAAAGTCCAGTGCTGATGCCTCTACACTGCTTATCAGTGCTCATAGCACGTAAAGTTAGGTTAAGTCATACTGGTTAAATGTGGTTAGTGCTCTGGTTAAAATAAAAACCGTGCTGGAAATAGGTTCAGAGCAACACAGTAGTGTAGTGGTTAGTGTAAGGCTTTACGGTGTCAGCTCAATTCCTGCCGCTGTCTGTATGTTCACCCTTTAACCATGTGGGCTTCCTCTAGGGCCCAGACCCTCGGTTAATAATGAGGATCCGTGGCATGCAAAAGGCTGGGAACTGCTGATGCTCGGGTTTTCTCCCACGTTCCAAAGCACACCCGGGTTAGTTTTTGTTTAAGTTGTGGGCGTGCTACGTTGGCACTTGAAGCTCGGTGACACTTGCGGCTTGCTGCTAGCAGGCCCTCAGACTGTGTTGGTCATTGATACGAGCGACGTATTTCACTGTTTCGATGTACAGGTGACAAATAAAGCTCATCTGCTATCTTTCAATCAACAACTAAGTCAGCCAGTGTGTTAGATTGGGTTCTGAGCATACATGTGGTAGCAATGTCAAGTTACTCATAATACTGTCATTTTCCAGAGCAGGAGAGACTGAACTCGTGAAAGAAACTACAGCAGTCTGTCTCAAGCTAAGCATGCTGGAAATGTAGGAAGTGCAGGAAATTCACATGCAAATTGTGCATTGCCAATGTCAAACAATAATAACAGTGAATGTTCTTTAAGGTTGTTATAGCCGGGGGTGGTAGTGGGGATAAGCTCCCACTACCTATTAAATGCTCCCAATGGCATGCATCTCAAATAGCCTCTGACAACCAAGTCCAGCTCCTGACCTTCACGTGTGGCTTAGCAGCTAAACCGGGCGGAACCATTTCTGCTGACAGAAGAGGCTTCGGGCAGGTGGGGCTCTTTGGTCGTGGTTGGCAGCTCACTTAGGAGAGGGAAAACTCTGATCTCAGATGTCTCCTGCCTTGCAGCTACTCTCTCTCATGGGGAAGGCTTCAGGGTGAGCCTCCGAGGGAAACTCCTGGAGCTGGACATGCGAAGCTAGTCCTACGTTGAGTTCAACGCTGCTGGTGCCAAACGGTATCAGTCTCTGCAGTTTGTTTGGATTCATGTGTGGAGTGGGTGAGCTTGCACCTGGTCAGCAGCCTGCTCTCCCTACCGTTCCACCTTGGCTTGCACATCACGTAGTCAGCAGGGACACAACATCCGACCAGCGGAGGGTTACACAGCTTGACCGACAGGAAGGTTACTTGATCATACTCATTTTTAAATGAAAACAAATTGTTACGATATACAGGTGGCCCCCATTTTTTTGACAGTTTGCTTTATGACAACTCGCTGTTACGAAAGACTTACATTAGTACCTGTTTTTGCTAACCAAAGAGAATTTTCGCTTTTATGAAAAATGACGCCCCGCTTTATATGTGTGTTTACCCCGAGAAAGACTACAATGACCGTGAAGCCTTGTGCGGGCAGTTGTTTGTGCATGCGTGTACATACGTACCCGTGTATGTGCTGACTTTTTTTTTCTCTCGAAATCGATTTTGGTTCGCTGACTTCCCGAGTTTGATAAGTGAAACTGCACCGTAATGCAACATTTCTACTTTATATAGGGTGTATATTTATCATATCTTTCCTGCTTTTACTATATGTTAGTGTTATTTTAGTTTTCATGTGTGATTTGGTAGGTTATTTTTTGGGTCTGGGAATGCTCAAAAATTTTTCCCATATAAATTGATGGTAATTGCTTCTTCGCTTTACGACATTTCGGCTTACAAATGGTTTCGTAGGAACGCTCTACTTTTGGATAGCGGGGACACCTGCATATGCAGCTGTCAAGGGAACCATGTTAGCTGAGCTCACACAGAGGATAGCACAAACAGAGGACTCCTCAGCAAGTCAGGAGGGTAATGGGCCATGGAAACTTTACAATCTAAGTCTCTGTTCAATGAATGTGGCTGGAAAGTGGACGTAGCAATGTAGGAAAGCGCTGAGTCTATCGATTGTTGGACAGTATGCTGGTTCTCCTTAACCGTCTATGCACTATTATAGCTTTCCCTGGTGAGCCAGGCCACATCGAGTTTATTGTCATCTGGCTCTACATGTATGCAACCAAATGAAAACATGTCCCTCAGGCCACAGTGTGCCCACCAAACATGTATCATACACAGCACTTGGAACAAAATATTGCCGTAAGTAATATTCTGGATACATGTAGGGCACAGCTGCTGTCCTAATGGTGAGATCTTGGTGGTGGAGACCTCAGAGCAGCCCTCACAAATTGATACTGTACTCCTCACTCCCTCAGATGGATTCAAAACATCTTTGGTTCTCACTTGAAGCAAACCACCAATATTATCTGCAAAGTCCTGGCCAATATCTGTTCCTCAGTTGTCAGGATCTTCCTACGTACAGATTGGCTGCACTTTCTTCCACACTGCCAAACACAGAGGTCAGGAAAGAAACTATACAACTGAAAAATGTTATTTTTCTAAGATGGTTATCTTAAAGTAATTTCACATTTCATAATTTGAAAGATGGAATAAGCTTGTGTCCTTGAGTGCTGGAACCTGCTAATCCGGTACTCATCTTGATAGATTCCATTGGAACCCTGAGCCAATGCTACTGTTGGTTATTGGGACAAAATTAAGTGTTTTTGAGAAATAAAATCCAGTTGTTTACAATATTTTTTCCCTCTATTTCATCGATGGGATGGCTGACAGATGCACTGGAGATTTCACTTTCTGGAATGTGTGTCAGCGCAGGTTGGCCATTGAGTTGGAGGTTGAAGTCTGATCAGTGGAATATTTTGGATGTGACTGCTGGGTCACAAGTTTAAATGTCGCTATGTGGGGATTTTGAGGACGTGCATTCCCGGCTGTAAAGCAACCTGGTCACCGGAGCCTCGGAGGATAAATAGCCTAAGTAACGTGGAAGAAAGAGTCATAGGCATTTTTTTTGTTGTTCTACGGCACTGCAAGTCATAGACTAAACCTTTCCTCAAGAAGACCAACTAAAATAAGAGCCAAAAGTTGGGAATAAAGTCTAAACACCTCCAGAAGCAAAATCTCAGTGGTCCAGGGATGTGCTCTGTTCCAGCATTCTGAATCCCAATAATCAAGATTGGTCCACTTGTGCGCTTTGAATTTGGGTTCGAGTACTTTAAAAAAAAAATCTACACTCAGAAGACAGTTTATTAGGTATAACTGCTCATTAATGAAGATATCTATTCAGCCAATCATGTGGCAGCAACTCAATGCTTAAAAATATGGTGAAGAGGTTCAGTTGTTATTCAGACCAGTGTTAATGATGGTGATGTTGAAGAGTTACTGCATTCTCATGGTGAGAGCCTTAATAATGAAGAGCTTTGAGAAATGGCAGAACAACGCATCCTGGGTGAATCTGAGGGCATGAGTGGTGAAGAGGAAACACCAGCCAGAAACCTCACCACAAAATTCCTCAGCATCAGCATCACGACGATCACACAAATCATGTTCATCAATAATTACCCTGACTGGGAGCGAAGCAATAAGGCAAAAAGAGGTGCTCTCGTCATGATTTCCTGCTACTGAGGACTGCTTCCTGAGAGGAAACTTAAGAAAAGGCAGTCAACTCTCGACACCTACTAGAAGAAGAAGCCAAAGTTAGAGGAGGACCCACAGCCCGATTTTCTCTCCCCCCTCCCCCCCCAATAGGATGTAACCACAACCCGCTTCCCTGCGCTGCTGATATTTGTTTATCAGGCACAAGTGTCCATTTATGTAATGTTGTAATGACCCTGCATAGCACTCCACCTCCGAGGCACGCATCCTCAGCGTTAAATGGGGTCTAAGTGTATATTAAATAGTTAAATAAGTACATCGTGCAAAAATAAAAATTTTAAAATGTTGTAAGGTGATGTTCATTTAAGGGTTCAAAGCCCATTCAGAAATCAGATGGCAGAGGAGAAGAAGATGTCCATGAGCCATTGACTGTGGGCCTTCAGGCTTCTGTACCTCCTCTCCGGTAGCAATGAGAAGAGAGCACGTTCGGGGAGACAGGGGTCCTTTATGATGGATGCTGCATTTTTGAGGCATCGCTCCTTGAAGGTGACCTGGTTACTACGGAGGCTAGTACTCACGATGGAGCTGACTAATTTTACAATTCTCTGTAACTTCCTTCCATCCTGTGTGGCAGCCCTCCCACCTCCCACCCCCCATACCAGGACGGTGATGCATCCAATTAGAATGCTCTCTTTAGTTTTGTTTTACAGATGAGATTGGACTACGAGATCAGAGTGGACGCTATCATAAGCTCACTGAATGTACTTCCAATCCGCTGTGCATTTGTTCTCTGAAATTATCGACCTTTATTTCTGTAATGCACTTTCTATTTTGAATTAATTCCCACTCTCTATTGATCTGCCGTGATTCTAGTTGGCTCAGAGCAATGCTCTAGCATGTGAGTCAGAAGCTTAAGTCTAGCAGGACGGGTTATTAAAGTGGTTTCAGGACAATTAATCTATCGAATGTAGGAGTGGAGAGGCTGTGCTCTAATAGTATATGACCACCCTCACCCCCCCCCCCCCAACTGCCACTGTTCTCCTGCCATCACCCACACTTGGGGTAATTTACTGTGGCTATTTGCCCTACAAGCTCACCTTTATCATGGGAGGAAATACACACAGGTTCAGGAACAGTTGTTGACCTTCCTCCATCAGGGAGGAGGTACAGAAGCCTTGGGTCTCACACCACCAGCTTCAGCTACATCCATCAGTCTGCTGAACTGGAATGGTTAACTTCATTTACCATGACTCTGAACCAATTCTACGACCTACGGACTCACTTTCAAGGACTCTTTACGATTCATGTTCTCAGTATTATTTATTTGCGGCTTGTCATCTTCTGCACTTTGGTTATTTGTCAGTGTAACGTTCTCCTTCGCGTGTAACTGATAACGTCGAATTCAACATCGAGATAAACCACAGCCAATGAGAACCAGATCGCAGTAAGATTAACCATTTACTGTTCACTCTTCACATTAACATATGGTGAAAACTGTTGATAAAACAATACAAGATTGATACAGTATTTGTTCCTTCCTTAATATCACATTTCAAGTGTAAATACTTGCAAAGGTGACTATAACTACATTACACTAAGGTGCAGTATACAGGGAGAGTTTACCTGCTCCATTGACTACTTTAAATACACTTCCATGCAAACTATCTGCGACTCTTTAACTAACGAAAGCATAAACATTATCTACCGTCGTTACTTCTAACAGGATCGGCATTAACATCTTAGTTCAATATATCGATTATCTATCAACTTACAGAGTTGCTCTCACTGTGATTTCTCATGCCTGCAAAACAACTTCTGCTCAGGTGAGCCTCGTGGAAAGCCCCCACCCTCGCGCTAATTTCAAACCGGTATTTTCCCACAAGACGCGGCGAAACCGGATGTGATGTCATCGCATGCCGATATATTTTACATGCAATGAATATACTTTAAACACTTCTAATTCTAACTAGAAAATACTATTGAATGAATTACTAAGCGAAAATATTATAAACTAAATAACTGTCGTAAAGACAGCACAGTCAGTGTTTGTTTATGTGGAGTTTTTTTGAAAGAGTTCTATTATATTTCCTTTTCTGCTGTAAGTGGTGCAAGAAAATGAATTTCAGTGTAGTATATCTCTTAGAGATGCATTTTGATAGTAAGTTTCCTTTGAAATGGGGAAAACGTGCAAACTCTACTCAGACAACAGCCGAGGTCAGGGGAACCCAGATCTTTCCAATTGAGGCAGCAGCACTACCTACTGCACTATTGTCACGCTCTTTAACAGAACTGCTGATCACCTTACCTCAAACTATTTTAAACCCAATTCCTTGAACCAAAAAACTAAACACTTCTTGCCCCTCAACCATCAGGGTCCTGAGCCAGCATGGATAAATTATAACTGAACTGATTCCACAATCTATGGACTCACTTTCAAATACTCTACAGCTTATATTCTGAGTTTTTATTTATTTAATTTTTCACAGGATGTCTTATTTTGCACATTGGTTGTCAGGCTGTGTAGTTTTTCATTGATTCTGCAATAAATGGGATGTCAAATGAAGATTGTTTGATAGCTCTGGGCCTGTATTCTCTGGAATTCAGAAGAATGAAGGGTGACCTCATTAAAACCTATCAAATGGTGGAAGGCCTTGATAAAATGGATTTGGTTTCCTATAGTGGGAGAGTCTAAGACCAGAGGATACAGCCTCAGTCTAGAGGGGTGTCCTTTTTGAATGGAGATAAGGAGGAATTTCTTTAGCCAGGGAGTGGTGAATCTGTGGAATTCATTGCCACAGGCAGCTGTGAAGGCCAAGTCTTTATATTTAGCGCAGAGGTTGATAGATTCTTGATTGGTCAGGGCATGAGGGGATACTGGGGCAGGGAGGAAGGCAGGAGATTGGGGCTGAGAGTGAAACTATCGTGGGCTTACGGACTTGTTGGCAAGAAAGGATTTTTTCTTGTCGGCAACGTCCAATATCCATTCCAGGATGACGCTCGGAGACTTGAGTATGTGATTATTTTTTGTGTGTAACTGTTTATTGCAGTCATATATGTGTTATTTGTGTCCTGTGTTCCTTATGACTGTTGACGCTGCATTTTGCACTGTGTTTTTGAACACTGTTTCGTTTGGTTGTATTCATGGGTATTCATGTATGGTTGAATGACAATTAAACTTGAACTTGTGATCTTTGTTATCCCCACTGTTTGAGGATAAGTTCACTTAACTTCATTTGCCCCATCACTGAAATGTTCCCACAATGCACAGACTTTCAAGAACTTTTCATCCCAAGTTTTCAGTATTTATTATTATTAGTTCTGTGTTTGCACAGTTTATCACCTTCTGCACACTGGTTGAATGCACAAGTTGGTGCCATTTTTCATTGATTTTATTATAGTTATTATTCTATTATGGATTTACTAAGTATGAGAGCAAGAAAATGAATCTCAGGGTGGTAAATGGTGACATGTGCGTGCTTTGATAATAAATTTAAACTACTTGGTTTTGATACCACAGTTTGTTTGTCATTATGTTCCGTGTCATATGACGTGGGCAATCATGGTCTTTCCGTGATCACGATTGTTCTTGGCAAATTTTTCTGCAGAAGTGGTTTGCCATTGCCGCCTTCTGGACAGTGCCTTTACAAGACGGGTGACCCCAGTTATTATCAACACTCTTCAGAGGTTGTCTGCCTGGTGTCAGTGGTCACATAACCAGGACTTGTGATCTGCACCAGCTGCTCATACAACCATCCACCACCTGCTCCCACATGACCCTGATCGAGGTGTTACACCTGCCCAAGGGTGACCTGCAGGGTAGTGGAGGGAAGGAGCACCTTACACCCCCTTTGGTAGAGACACATCTCCACCCCACCACTCTGGTGCCACAGTAGGGGTACCAAAAATAACAGGGCATAGATTTGGGGTGAGAAGGAAAGATCTGAGTGACAAGCTCTTTGTATATTTGAAACATATTGCCATGGTGATTGTGTCTGATTCCACCACCTTTAGTGACATTTAGAAAGACACTGGAATAGACCAGACTTGGACAGATTCAGTCCTAATAAAGGTTAACAAGAGTCCTAACGGCATGGATGCTATGGGCCAAAGAGCCTGTTTCGGTTCAAGTTCAAGTTTAATTGTCATTCAACCACACATGAATATTCATGAGTATAGCCAAATGAGACAGCGTTAATTTGGGGCCAAGGTGCCGAACACAGCACAAGCACAAGGCACTTACTCTGTAAGATAACAAGTACATATATGGTATCAGTAAAATAGAGTCACACAGGTAAAGTATAGCCCAAGACCCGGAGTCCATGAATGTTGTAGGACTCTACAGTGAAACACAATATGGCTTGTCTACTGCCGAGTGAACACGGTGGGGGGTGGGGGGTAGAGGCCAGCACTGACTCCACCTTGGGAGCCACACCATACTGCCCCTGGTGGAGTGCACCGACTCTGACCCCTCTCTCCTGGGGGCTATAAACAGGCGACACCTCGGCTTGAGGCCTAGTCCTCGCTGCGATTGAGGCCACGCAGCTCCCTCACCACCAGTGAAGCAGATTTGCAGCATTCCACGTTAACAACATCCAAAAGGGTCTTGTTAAAACTTTGACTTTCTGTCTCCAATAGATACCTCTCCAATCTATCCAAGGTCAGTTCTACGCCCATGATCCACAGGGGCAGTGTTCCCAATGCTACTGTGGATCACTTGCCTACTGACGTTCCAGTCCCTCAGTACCAGGCGCTCGTGTGTATGGAGCTGGGGTTGCTTAAGGTCGAAAGTTGTCCAAAACATCAGCCTCCATATTCCTCGGAAACAAACAGCCTGAATTAACTTTCAGTGGTGTATTTGTTCCTCTTGTTCCTGGAGGATCTCAGATAGATGCTTCCTTAATTGGAAACTAATTGTCACTACCTTAATTAGCTGCCTCCTGCTTGAAACGCTTGTAATTTTCATGAGATTCTCCACATGCAATGGTCATAATATTTAATTCAGCATGGTGCTTGTGCTGGTTCGTGTAATCCATTGAGAAAATTGACTGGCAAGTCGTCACATCCTGATGTTCCATTGACCTTGGGCACTCTCTGAAACATCAGCAGGTTCGCATTTAATTGGATATTAATGGCTCCCTTCTTTCCTTTCTCCACAGAACTCTGCAAGAAACTTCCAGGATTTTGACTGCCAGGTAAGTCATTTCTGTATCTGGTGTCTTGCCATCTTTATCCTTTGTTTCAGATTTGCAAGGATTTGAGTTCCAGCCTGGCAATTGTAGGAACGGAGGGCAGTGTAAGCAAAATTCAGGACATTGTAGCTGACTTATCACTTCTTGTTTTGTGAAACACTTGCCTTTTACAGCATTTACAGGATCATTTTAGGCTTGTTGTCTTGAGACCTGAGCTTTGATAGCAGATCACAGCCAGGGCAACAGGCAAAAACAAAATGGTGGAAATGTTCCAATTTCTGGTACATCACCTGTGGAGAGGTGGTCTTGGGTTATTGAATAAATTGTTAATGTTTTCTTGTTTTGCTTTCTTTATGCTTTTATGTTTGTACAATCAGAATCAGGTTTAATATCATCAGCATATGTCGTGAAATTTGTTATGATAGATAGATAATTTATTGATCCCAAAGGAAACTGCAGTGACACAGTAGGATTGCAAGTGCACAGATAACCAAATATTAGAAGTAAGAAAGAATAAAAAATAAGTTACCTCAAACAGTCTAACAGGAGGGGGTCATCCCTTCCCCGGCTATAGGCTGACTCATCACAGAGCCTAATGGCTGACGGTAAGAATGAGCTCATAAAGTGCTCTTTGGAGCAGTGCAGTTGTCTGAATGGCAGCAGTGCAAAGCAATACATTCAGAAATCTGATGGCAGAGGGGAAGAAGCTGTTCCTGAATCACTGAGTGTGTGCCTTCATGCTTCTGTATCTCCTTCCTGATGGTAGCAGTGAGAAGAGGGCATGTCCTGGGTGATGGGGGTCCTTAATGGTGGATGCTGCCCCTTGAAGATGTCCTGGATGCTGGCGAGGCTAGTACCCATGATGGAGCTGACTGCGTTTACAATTTCCTGCAGCTTATTTCGATCGCGTGCAGTGGCCCCCTTCCCATCCCCGTACCAGACGGTGATGTAGCCAGTTAGAATGCTCTCCACGGTGTATCTGTTTGTCTGCAAATGCTGAGTGGATTTTTCAGTAGTTTGTAGTAAATCTGGTTTTGGACTTCACTAAGTTATTTGTCTGTAAGCCTGGATCATGGCAGCATAAATCAAACCTGCCTTTGTTGTCTCACAGACTGTTCTTATCATAGAATTCCCTTATCTGCCCAGCTCGAGCCAGTTTTCAGTATAAAGCCTGACCAGGTTTTTGTGAGAGTGAGTTGGTTATGGCTGACAGTTAGATAGCCGCAGTGTGTTACTTGCTCACACTGCTGTACAATTACTCCTTTTTGTTTTGTGGACATCAAATAAAATGGCTGTAAGCTCAAGACTTGAACCTCAGTTCTGGACCATATCGTGTCCAGATCCAACAGTGGCTACTGCTCTGGCTGCAGCGATGTCTGACTTCGCGCCTGTGGTCCCATGACGGTCACTCAGCTCTGGGATGAACTGACGCTGTGGCCTGCTCTCTGCAGCAGTGATGCCAGGCTTCATGTCTCTTGTAAAACTTCAGTTCTGAAGCTAGTTGTTACTCTTGTTTGCACAAATTTTTTTCTCTCTCTGCAGACTGGGTGTTTGACTCTTTTTTCTAATGGGTTCTTTTGGGTTTCTTTGTTTTGTGGAGTCAAATCTCAAGGTTGAATAATGTATACATTAATGTATAATGTAATAAATGTACTTTGAAGTCCATGGAAACAAAGGTCAGTGCAGTGAAGCAGCCAGAAGAACTGCTGTCTCTCAGTGCCAGAGGCCTCTGTCTGTGTGGAGTTCACACATACTCCCTGTGACTGTGAGTTGTCTCCAGCCTCTCCAGTGTCCTTCCACAGCCCAAAGACCTGAGGGTCGGTAGGTTAATTTGCCACTAAGTGATCTCTCTGTAGTGTGGGGGGCGGGGGTTCCCAATCTGTTTTATGCCGTGGACCAATACCATTAAGCAAGGGGTCCGTGGACCCCCAGGTTGGGAACCCCTGTGTGTAGGTGAGGTACATAATCTGGGACAAGTTGATGGGAATGTGGAGAGTATTTAGGAGGGGTAGTGTAAATGAGTCATTGACACTTTTGCCCGAAGAGCCTGTTCCTATGCTATCTTTCTATGTCCATGTCCAATTCTCGCAAACCCACGTCACGGGAGTCATTTTCCCTCTTGCTGCCTGACCTACAGACCACTTCCAGTAATTTTTCAATGGTGGTAACGAGGCATGTGTGGGGGAGGGGCTTGGCTTGTGAATTCGTGGTGCTGGCAAAATTGAGGTGAAGAAGGGCGAAGAAGTGATTTTTTGGGGCGAAATGAAGGGCAAGGAAGACCATTTTTGGATCTCTTATTTAGGAACTTATTTCTGGCACATTTTATATATTTAAAAAAAGCAGTGTATTGAGATTTCTTGTCCTCTTGACACTCAACAATGTCTTCTAAATCTTCTGCAAGATAGGAATTGGCCACACTTCTACCTAGAGCAGGTTGTCTTGAAGATCTCTAGGAAAAGCTGCTACTGCCGATCCCCTGATCAGTCCAAGAGTTCCATGCATAGAGCGGGGCCATCTAGTCTGCTGTGAAAGAGCTCGTCCCATTCCTGAGTCCTGGTGAATCTCAGCCCAGATAGTCGACTGTTTATTCCTCCCCTTACTTGTTGAGATCCTCCAGCATTTTGTGTGTGTTACTCTGGATTTCCAGCATCTGCGGAATCCCTAGAGTTTCCCATCCCTCATTTTTTTTTTTCTTTTTAACCCTTTGTCCTTGAAAACATCACTTTAAGGTGTATATCCAACTCTTTTTTTTCTTGATGATTGACAGGGGGAAAAGAACCAGTTCTGTTTAAACTGCCATAGATGAGTCTTGGATGGAGCAAAAGAAGATTGTTCTGAAACAAAAAAAAACACAGTGAGCTCTCACCCAAGTGCGTTTCTTCCCAGTGTGTGTACGACTTGCTGCCTCAATAAAGCTGTCACCGTAAAGGGCAGCACAGTAGTGTGGTGGTTAGCACAACACTTTACAGAACAGGAAACCCGGATTCAATTCCTACCACTGCCTTTCAGGAGTCTGCATGTTTTCCCTGTGACTGGGTGGGTTTCCCCCGGGCGCCCCGGTTTCCTCCCACCGTCGAAAGCCCTGTCAGTTGGTAGGTTAGTTGGTCGTTGTAAATTGTTGTAAATTGTAAAGCCATTAGGCTTGGCTTTAGTCGGGGGTTGCTGGGCAGCATGGCTGGAAGGGCCTATTCTGTGCTGTATCTCAATATATAAATCAATCTAAATAATTCTTCTGAGAGATATCCCACCAGGCTCAAGGAGACAATGGAATAGTTCTGTAGTATGATGAGACATGACCTTGACCTCGTATTTACCTCTTGCAGCTTATTGCCTGCCTGTATTTCACTTTCTCTGTGGCTTTTACACTTTATTCAGCTTTGTTATTGTTTTTACCTTGCGCTACCTTGGGGCTCCATGTGATGCTTTGATCTACGTGGACAGCATGTAAGACAAACTGTGACGATACTAAAGCAGAGTTGTTCACTGTTCCATCGTTTATCGAGATCTCGAACAGTGACCCAAACATGTCATTCTTTTCGATAACTAGAGGCTGAAGGGCGAAAATGTATGAGTCTCTGACTTAGGATTAACGTTTGACTTTTCGTCACATGAGAGAGCTTTGCATGTCACCGTCCTGGCCACGTTCTCTTCTCGCAGCTGCCATTGGGTAGAGGGACAGGAGCCTCGGATCCCACACCACTGGGTTCAGGAACAGTTATTACCCCTCAACCATCAGGCTCCTGAAATAGTGGGGGATAACTTCACTCACCTCAACGCTGAACTGTTTCCACAGACTACGAACTCACTTCCAAGGATTCTTTGGTATTATTTATTTATTTTATGTGTGCAGTTGGCCTTTTTTTTTGGCACATTTGTTGATTGCCGGTCTTTGTGTGTAGTTTTTCATTGATTCTATTGTGTTTCTCTTTCCACTGTGAACGCCTGCGAGAAAATGAATCTTGAGGGATTATACAATGGCATACAGAATGTGTACTTTGTACATTCTGTACACTCACTGTTTCCTAATCTCTCCTGAAAGGCTTGGCTGCTAACCAGCAGAAGTGATTTCTGTCTGTCAGCTCTGCGCTCAGTGTGAGTAATACTTGCGTCCCTCACCCTGGTGTTATCTAATAAAGATGCTTCAACTTGCAGCTGATGCCTTATTCAGTGTATAGATGACATTGTCCACAGCCGCTGACCCTGAGCCTCACCTCCACGCGCCTCTCTCCACTTCCTCTTTGTTGTCAGGTGTTCACCTCCTCCATTCAGCCCTGGGTGAGTCACAATGTTCAGTCCGTGGTAAATTGGTTTATTATTCTCACATACTGCGCTACCCAGTGGAAAATGTTTGGCGTGCCATCCGTACAGATCATTTCATTACAACAGTCCATGGAGGTTGTACAAAGGAAAAACAACACCAGAATGCAGACTATGTGCAGGCAGATGCAAAGTGCACGGTCACAACGAGGTAGTTTGTGACATCAACAGTCCGGCTTATTGTACCATGGAGCCATGCAGAAGTCTGATAACAGTGGGATAGAAGCTGTCCTCGAGCCTGGTGGTACGTGTTTTCAGGCTTTTGTATCTTCTGCCTGACGGGAGGGTGGAGAAGACCATAAGGCCATAGGATATAGGAGCAGAATCAGGCCATTTAGTCCATTGAGACTGCTCCGCCATTTTATTATGGCTGATCCAATTTTCCTTTCAACCTGCCCCCCCAGCCATTCATGCTTTAACTTGGCTTCCACAGCTGCCTGTTGCAACTAATTCCACAGATTTGCCACTCTCTGGCTAAAGAAATCCCTCCTCATCTCTGTTCTGAAAGGACACCCCTCTATTCTGAGGCTGTGTCCTCTGGTCTTGGACTCTCCCACCATAGGAAACATACTCTCACATCCACTCTATCAAGGACTTGCACTGTTCAATAGGTTTCAATTAGGTTACCCCTCATTCTTCTGAATTCCAGTGAGTACAGGCCCAGAGCCATCAAATGCTCATCATTTGACAAGCTGTTCAAACCTGGAATTATTTTTGTGAACCTCCTTTAAACCCTCTCCAGTTTCAGTACATCCTTTCTAAGATAGGGGGCCCAAAACTGCTCTCAATACTCCAAGTGAGGCCTCACCAGTGCTTTATAAAGTCTCAACATTACGTCCTTGCTTTTATATTCTAGTCCTCTTGAAATAATTGCTAACATTGTATTTGCTTTCCTCACCACAGACTCAACCTGCAAATTAATCTTTAGGGAATCCTGCACAAGGACTCCAAAGTCCCTTTGCACTTCAAACTTTAGTGTTTTCTCTCCATTTAGAAAATAGTCAACCCTTTTTTCCTTCTACCAAAGTGCATGACCATACGCTTCCCGACACTGTTATTCCATCTGTCACTTCTTTACCCATTCTTCAAATCTGTCCAAGTCCTTCTGTACCCTCTCTATTTCCTCAAAACTACCTGCCCCTCCACCTATTTTTGTATCGCCTGCAAACTTTGCAACAAAGTCATCAATTCCGTCATCCAAATCACTGACATATAACATAAAAATAATTGTTCCCAATACTACCCTGGAGGTCCTGTTTCTCAGCTTTCTCTCTAGCTCCCTAAAATCTCTCTTCAGGACCGCCTTGCCTTGTCTACTCATGTGATTGGTGCCAATATGCACCAAGACTTCTGGCCCCTTACTGTAGCCCTTGAGAATGCCATGGAAACGATCCAGGACCTCACTGATCCTGGCACCAGGGAGCCAACATACCATCCGGGTGTCTCTTTCGCTGTCACAGAACCTTGTCTTTGTTCTTGTGACTAAGGAATATCCTATCAACATTGCAGTCCTCTTCATCTCTCTGCTCTTCTGAGCCACAGTTCCAGACTCAGTGCCCGAGACTGGCCACTGTAGCTCCCCCCGGCAGGTCGTCCCCCCGGAGTAGCATCTATGCGTGTATACATATTATTGAGGGGAATGGCCATGGGTGTTCTCGGCACTGGCTGTGCATTTCCCCTCCTTCTCTTGACAGTCACCCAGTTATCTCTCTCCTGTAAGCTAGAGGTGACCACCTCCCTGTAACTCCTGTCTGTCACCTCCTTATTCTCCGTCGAAGGTCATCAAGCTGCCACTCCAGTTCCTTAACTTGTTCTCTCAGGAGCTGCAGTTTGGTGCACCAGGTGAAGATGGGTTTATCTAGGAGACTGGTGGTCTCCCAGACTTCTCACATCCCTCATTCAGGACAATACACTGCCCCTGGAGATATTCTCACTATACTCTGCCCTGATAGATGAGGAATGAACAAGTAAGAACAGAGAGAGAGTAACCTGGAAGACAATTTACCTCACCCAAGCCTGATCTTACCTAAACCCGATGAGCCAAAGGCACTCTAAAGGCTGCTCCAAGAATGGCCGCTTGAATTATTCTTACTGACCCTTTCTAATGAATCCCTTTTGCTGAATGGTCGCTCCTTAACTCAGAGAAACAGCCATGAAACTCTGCCTTTGAAACCTCAATTGACAACCTGATTTAAAAAGTAAGAGACAGTGTAAAAAGAGCATCCCTGGTGTGGGTAGTCCAACTCCGAGAAAACTGGCACAAAGCTCTACTTTTTAAATCTTGACCGCAGACCTGACTGAAAGGTAGCCTTTTTTTTACGCACTGACTTCTTATTTAACGCTATCTTGCTAATTGGTCGCTCCTCAACTCAGAGAAACTACTGCGAAGTTCTGCCTTTAAAATCTCCATCGCTGCCCTGATTTTAAAAAAGTAACTCTTTTTAAGCTCCCCTGGTGTGGATTGTGTGGAGAGGAGAGACTTTCCGTGGCAAGCGGGTCTTGGATTAAGCTGGGCTCTTTACAGAGGCTGTGAGACGTGTAAATAGAAGTTCATTGTTAGAATGAAATTAAATCCATCGCCAATGTATCCGGTGTGTTTTCCGAGCTCCTCATCCTATCTAATCCTGAGCTGCCATCTGACCTCGTACTCTCTGTCTGAACTTGCCCCCACTGGCATTGTGCCAACCCATCTGCTGCTCATCCATAGCTCTGCCATCTTGCTATCCCAACGCTCTCTGGGCACTCGTCCACCGTGATGTGTAGATATCCAGCTCTAATCATGTTCCCAATCATGCTCTCTATCGCTCAGTACCTCCTAGCCTGCATGCAGGTTAAAAATTTCCTCAGTAGTGTTCAAAGTAAGTTTGTTATTAGATTTACCATGTACTCTGAAATTCATTTCCCTGCAGACACTTACAGGAAAAAAAGAAACAATAATATTTTATGATAAACTACTCGCTCGTTCGCTTTAGGTTGCATCTGGAACGTCCAGTTGGCGGACAGTTCCCCTCCACGCTGCTCTGGCGTGTTGGGAAATCATGTACGCGGCAGGTTGCAGCAGCGGTTTGCCTTTGCCTTCTGCCGGGTGAGTTTAAAGGGATCACCACCTCTTGTAGTGGATGACCAGGACGTCTAAGTGCCCTGTCATGCTCTTAGCGCTCCACCAACACTTGCTGGCCTGTCTTCTTGACCGTTGGACCATTAATCGGTCTCCTCTGCTTCATTTGCCAGGGCCAGACTTCACACACTGGTCCCCTACCTCACCGAGGGTCGAAGACCCGTTGGCTACCCTCACCTGGTTTGGCCCGTCTGCCGAGACGGTTTACCGGGGTGTGGCCGCTGCGCGTGCTACAGCTAAGCATCCCGTGGGGACCAAAGGTGGACGAGCTGCCCTGAAAAAGGACATGGCAGTCCCCCCCAGAGGTGCTACCCCTCCCCAGACACCCCATACACCCCATGATAACCTACACAAACAAAGACTGACAAAATGCCAACATGCAAGAGAAGACAAACTATGCAAGTTAAAAATAACACTGCAAAATGAGTTGTAAAGAGCCCTTGAACTTGAGACTATACATTGTGCAATCAGTTCAGGTTTGAGGTGAGTGAAGTTATCCACATTGGTTCAGGAGCCTGATGGTTCTAGAGTAATAACTGTTCCTGAACCTGGTGATGTGGGACCTAAGGCTCCTATACCTCTTGCCTGATAGTAGTGGCGAGAAGAGAGAATGGCCTGAGTGGTGCAGGTCTTTGATGGATGCTGCTTTCTCGTGGCAACACTCCATACATGTACTCAATGGTGGGGAGGGTTTTGCCTGTGTATCCACCGTAGGCTTGTCCATTCCTGACACTGGTGTTTCCACATCTCAGATGATGCAACCAGTTTGCATACTCTCTGTGCACTGTAGATGCCTGTGCGAGTTTCTGCTGACATGCCAGATCGACACAAATTTACAAGCAAGGGGTGCTGTCGTGTTGCTTTTGTGATGATACTTGTGCCCGGGTCCTAGGACAAACCCTTTGATGTGTCAACACCAAGGAATTTAAAGCTCCGACCCCACCTCTTCCCCGAATGAAGACTCCCTCGAGGACTTACGGCTTCTTCCTCCTGTAGTCGCTGATCGGCTCTTTGGTACCGCTGATGCTGAGTGAGATGCTGTTGTTCAGGGCCCATTAAGGCCCCATCCCTCCCAGTCTGTGACTTCCACCAGCCCTTTTAAAAATCATGGCCTACTACCACTTCAGAGACGTGAGGACAGATTTTGGGGTGATGCTCAGTTGCTATGCCAACATCAACCACTGGACCGAACAACCAAGGTCTTAAATAGTTGACCTGGTGTTGGGGTCTGACAGTCCTGATGAAGGGCCTCAGCCTGAAACGTCAACTGTTGACTCTTCCGTAGATGCTGCCCGACCAGCTGAGTTCCTCCAGCATTCTTTCGTGTGTTGCTTTGGACTTCCAGCATCTGCAGATTTCCTTGCGTAGGGGACTAACTGACCTCTTCTGGATCCACTTTCATGCTGTGTTGCTTTCCTTTAGATGAGTCATTAAACTTCTCTTACCTGCTGGGCAGATCCCACAGAGGCAATTTGAAGGAAAGACTTTCAATTCTCTCCAACATTCTGATCAATATTTATTCTTGAATCAATTTCAGTTACATCATCATCATTATGTGATATGTCATATTGACATGGGTGACCCTGGTCTTCTCCATGACCATGATTGTTCTTGGCAGATTCTTCTACAGAAGTGGTTTACCATTGCCTTCTTCTGGACAGTGTCTTTACAAGACGGGCGACCCCAGCCATTGTCAATACTCTTCAGAGATTGTCTGTCTGGTGTCAGTGGTCACATAACCTGGACTTGTGACCTGCACCAGCAGCTGCTACACTTTGTCCAAAGGTGACCTGCAGGGTAGCAGAGGGAAAGAGTGTCTTACACCTCCTTTGGTAGAGACGTATCTCCACCCTGGCACCTGATTCAGTCAGATATCTGAATCATTAAATAATGTTTGTGGAGGCTTGCTGTTCACAAATTGGCAGTACTTTGCAATACCTATGGGGTGTTTATTGGGTACTGGGCAACACAGCGTTGTAGCTAGTAGAAGCAGTACCTCAGCACCAGAGACCTGGGTTGAAACGCAGGCAACTGAGGAGGCCAAGTCATTGGGTATATTTAAGGCAGAAGTTGATAGATTTTTGATTAGTCAGGGCATGAAAGGATATGGGGAGAAGGCAGGAGAATGGGGCAGAGATGATGTGCCAGAGTAGACTCCATAGGTCAAATGGCCTATTCTGCTCCTATATCTTACCGTCTCTGTCAGTGTGGAGTTTGCACGTTCCCCCCCATGACTCGGATTCCTCTGGGTACTCCCGCCCCTGAGACACCTAAAAAGAACCAAGGACACGTGTCAGAATGCTTTTTCCGGATTTCAGTTCGTCATTCAGCACTGTTGTCACACAGACCTCAGTGGACATACTCCTACCCCTAAGTGCATCACTGTGCGGCTGTATGTTGGACTTCCTATCCGACAGACCTCAGACTGTCAGGATGGACAGCCACTCCTCAACACGGGTGCTCCCCAGGGCTGTGTGTTGCTCACACGTGACTGCACAGTCAAACATCTGAATAATCTCATAAAATGCTGCAGGAACTCAGCATCTGTGTAGAAGAGTAAACTGTCAACGTTCTTGGACGAGACCTTACTTCAGGACCCCTGCAGACTTTCTCATATCTCAGCAATCGGTTTGCTGATGACCTGACAAGTGGTGGGGCTCATCACTAACAGCGATGAGACAGCCTACGGAGAGGAGGTGAAGGAGTTCGAGGCCTGGTGCCTGGCAAATAACCTTAATGTCAACAAGACAAAGGAGATGGTTATTGACTTCAGGAGAACTCTCACCCCCCTGACCCTGGCAGTGGAATCTATGAACAGTTTCAAACCCCTGGGAGTGCACATCACACACAAACTCCTGTGGTCCTACACAGTCAAGAAAACTCACCAACGCCTCTACTTTCTGAGGAGGCTGAAGAGAGCTGGACTTTGCACACCCGTACTCGTGACCCGCTACGGATGGTCAGTGGAGAGTATCCTCACAAGGTGTGCATCACGGTCTGGAATAGAAACTGCACTACAGCAGACAGGGAGGCTCATCGATGGGTAGTCAAAACCACCCAAGGCATCACCGGTACCAGTCTACCCACTGTCCACCGTCAAAGACATGTATGCAGAAAGGAGCCAGGAAAGGCCCCCACCCACTCTACTCATGGACTGTTGGTCCCACTCCCATCGGGGAGGAGGCTACAATGCCAGGACCACCAGGCTCAGAACAGTTAGTTTCTCCAAGCACTAAGGCTGATCAACACCTCCAGCCGCCGACTCTATCACTACTTTACTATTTCCAGGCAGTGACCAACCCAGTGTCACCTTATGGACGTACAATCAATCTGTGTGCATCAGCTATCTTGTGTATTTATATTTATTGTGTTATTTTTGTGCTATGTTGGATCCAGAGTAACAATTATTTTCTTTTACACTGGCATACAGGAAATGACATTAAACAATCTTAAATTTCCCCCCACATTCTAAAGTCATGTAGGATGGCAAGTTAATTGGATGCATAAATAGGCCCTAGTGTGTAGGTGACTGGTAGTATCATTTAATCTTGATTTCAGCATTTAAGAGAAGTTTGAGATAAGTACATTGATGTGAGGGGTTTGGAGAGCTATGGTCCAGGTGTAGGTCGATGGGACTGGGCAGAATAATAGTTTGGCACAGTCTAGATGTTCCAAGGGGTTGCCTTCTGTTGGACTATCTGTGGGATTTACTGAGAATGTGGGGTGGGGGGGGGAATACAACTGGTGAAAATGGGTGGTAGAAATGCTTTGCTGTTTCCACATTGAGTTGTAATGCACTCTGGGACACACGGACTTGGTTGACAAACCACACAACTGCAACAATAATACAGTCAATTAGTGTAAATGTGAGTGAACAGAGCCTGCCAGAGCCAGCTGCTCAGTGTTTGTGATCTGGTCAAGCAGCACGGGCGGCCACTAATCCCAGCATCGGAGGCTTAATGCCTTCTGACATGACTGGCCTACATGCTGACGTCTGCATTCTGCCATCATGTTACCCAGCAGCTCTGCTGGGAATCCCAGAATTGCTGCCCAAACAGAACAGTGAGCACCTGGCATTAAGTGTTGTTCCAGGAAGACGGTCTGAAACAGGGCACAAAGCAGCAGCACTTGTATATGGAAAATTAATGTATGAATCACACACACACACACACACACACACTATATACTGAATGCATATATGTGTGTATGTGACTGTATATGTGTGTGTGTAGTGTGTATTTATATAGTGCATGTGTGTATTTATATCATATATGTATACTATATAATACATGTGCACACACATACTCTCTTATTGGAAGGACTTATCAAATTGTTCGGTAGTTGCAATGGAAGGTGATATTATGAAGTCCCTGCCTGATCCTAGACCAGAGAGGACGTTTGAGCTGCTAAGCACAGGGCATTTGATGTGGGTTTGCTCTGTTCAACAAGAGGAGTATCTGGGGTGGTTAGAGTCTTTTTCCTGCTTGTCTCCAGACCACATATGGCATGTGGCACCGGTCGGTGTCTTTCCTTTTGGTGCCTTTCCCAATTACTGTACATCGTTGCGACCCAGAGGGTGGCTCTTTCCTGCTTCTCATCTGAGACTGGGTGGGTGTTTAACAGCAACTCAGAATCGGGTTTATTATCACTCTCATACTTAAGTCGTGATATTTGTTATTTTGCAGCAGCTGTGTTGTGCAATACAGAAAAAATACTGCAAATGACAATGTGAGAAAGTATATAAAAACTAAATAATTAGTGCAAAGAGAGAGCAAAAATAGTGAGGACGTGTTGGTGGGTTCTTTGTTCAGAAATCCAGTGGCAGAGGAAAAGAGGATCCTAAAATGTTGAGTGTGTGTCTTTAAGCCCCTGTTGCTCAAGGGCTCCTAACTCTTTTTAATACCATGCACACCTACTATTAACTGAGGGGTCCATGGACCCCTGGTTGGGAACCCCTGTACCTCCTCCCTGATGATAGCAACATGAATGATATGGGTCTTTAGCGAAGGATGTTCCCTCTTAATCAGAACAGCACGTGATGTCCATATACTGTTACCTGAATCGAGTGAAGTTGTATTTGGGTAGTTTAGGACAATGTTGATGTTGTAATTGCAACCAAAAAATACCGTGTAACATAAATCACCAAAATATGACACAAAACTAGAAAGTATATTAATCGGAGGAGTTTTGAATTTTGAACTCCAAGGAGGAATGGTCAGGCTGATGGAATTCAGTGCTGAAGAATGCAAAGTCAAGTCAACTTTTATTGTCATTTCGACCATAACTGCTGGTACAGTACATAGTAAAAATGAGACGTTTTTCAGGACCATAGTGTTACATGACACTGTACAAAAAACTAGACTGAACTACGTAATGAAAAAAGACAACACAGAGAAAACCACACTAGACTGCATAAAGTGCACAAAAACAGTGCAGGCATTACAATAAATAATAAACAGGATAATAGGGCAAGGTGTCAGTCCAGGCTCTGGGTATTGAGCAGTCTGATAGCTTGGGGGAAGAAACTGTTACATAGTCTGGCTGTGAGAGCCCAAATGCTTTGGCTTTTCTCAGACGGCAGGAGGGAGAAGAGATTGTTTGAGGGGTGCAGGGGTCCTTCATAATGCTGTTTCCTTTATGGATGCAGCATGTAGTGTAAATGTTCATGATGGCGGGAAGAGAGACCCCGATGATCTTCTCAGCTGACCTCACTATCCACTGCAGGGTCTTGCGATCCGAGATGGTGCAATTTCCGAACCAGGCAGTGATGCAGCTGCTCAGGATGCTCTCAGTACAACCCCTGTAGAATGTGATGAGGATGGGGGGGGGGGGGGGGGGAGTCAGTGAGAATAAGAAGAGTCAACGTGCTTTTGAGCAATAAAGAGACAATAAAGTTGGGGAGGGTTCAGTGACCAGGGTTCAATTCCACCGCTGCCTGTAGGGAGTTTGTACGTTTCCTCTGGGTGTGCTGGTTTCCTCCCATAACCCAAAGATGTACGGGTGAGTAGGCTAATCGGTCACATAGGGATAATTGAACAGTGCGGGCTTGTCAGGCCAGAAGGTCCTGTTACCGTGCTCTATCTCTAAATCTACTTATCACATGGACATCAAAACATACGGAGAAATGCATCGTTTGTGTTACCAGCCAACTCAACCTAAATAAGTGCTGGGGGCCACTCGCAAGTGTTACCACGTATTCTGGTGCCAACATGACGTGCCTACAATGGTCAGCAGACCAACACAAGCAGGAGCAGCAACAACAACAGAACTAAACAAGCTTCTTTAATTACTCACACACACACAGAGACAGACAGGCTGCCTCTGGGCCTCCAGTCCTTGGCTCTCAGATTGGCAGACATTGAGCCTTGTCCACCCCCCCTCCCCCCAGTCCCTGGCTTAGACTTGCAGACATTAGGCCCCTGACCTTCAGATAGGCTGACCAGGGGCTCTGATCTTTGGGCCTTCCTCCAGGAAGGGAAGCGAAGACCAGAATGGGGGCTGGAGAAAGAAAGAAGTGGAGGGATGAGGTGGGGGGAGCAAGTTAGAGAAATCAATATTCATGCCATGCTACCCAGATGAGATGTGAGGTGTTGCTCCTCCGTCCTAAGTGTGGCCTCTTGTGAGACTAGAGGGGGGCATAGATCGACGTGTTGAAATGGGGATGTGAAAACCTTTGCTTTCCGCAGGCATTGCTTAACACTCTGACATCCTCCAACAGCTTGCCCTGTTCGTATAACATTAAACGGACGAGGGAGCTTAACAAGATCTAGTTCAAGTTTAATTGCCACAGTCTCTTTGGGGGCTTTGCTATTGCTGCACGGTGAGTGGTGGGGAGGGGGTGTGTTGAAGCTTTTTGCTGGAGCAAGTGGGAGGAGGGGAGATGGGAGGGTTGACACAGGTTTGCTGCCGCTTGTGCGGGGAGGGGGAGCTTTGGGGTTCTAACCTTTTCCTGTCATTCATTCTTTGGGTGTTTTTTCCCATCCTGTTTCATGGATGTCTGCAAAGAGTAAGAATTTCAGGTTGTATGCTATAGGCAATCTTCCATATTAAATTGAACTATTGAACCATTGAGAGTAGGCCTCTGTTAGTCTTGATAGACCATGGATTTGCACCTTGGAAAGTTTCCAGGCCGCAAGCCTGGGCAAGGTTTTTCTCATGGAAGACCAGCAGTTGCCCAAGCTACAAGTCTGCCTTCTCCACGCCACCGATGTCCAAGGGAAGGGTATTAAGACCCATACAGCTTGGCTCCGGTGTCATTGCAGAGCAATATGTGGTTAAATGCCTTGTTCAAGGACACACACGCAGCCTCAGCTAAGGCTCGAACTAGCGACCTTCACATCACTAGACGAACGCCTTAACCACTTGGCCACACGCCAACACTGAACCATTGAACCATACACATGAAACAGTGTTCCTGTGGAGCCAAGGTGCAAACCACACAACCAACAGCACACAGCACATATAACACATATAATTATGATTCCGGAAAAAACATTTGTTATATAAATTAAAAGTAATAATATAGCCCAAGTCCCTGAGTGTCATGGCTTGTAGAATAATGATGCATGGATGTTGTCTTGGACAACAGGCATGAATGAGGGCCTGGTCTGTGCCACAACTGAGGCCACGCTGCTTCCTCACCGTTGGTCTGGCCATCGAACCAGTGAATATTTCTGCAAGAACAGCCCACACCCGTTCCTCCCATCCTGCAGTGCTCCTGCAAGTGAAGGCTATCCAGCTGGTCTTCCACCGAGCGAACACTGGGGGGCAGCACTGACGGGAAGGGCCAGGCTCCGAACCAGTATGGAATCCAGAGGCCCACAGCCAGCAATTGCGTCTCTTTCCTCGGTGGCCACAGCAGGAGACCCCAAAGCAACAGAGGCCTCTTAGCTCTCCCACCATCGGTTTCGCCAGTGAACCGGTGAACTACCCACATCATTAAATCCTGTTATAGATGTGGTCTTTGTTTCGCTCAATGTCTTCTCCCTCATTTTTCTTTCTACTTAGACCAGCCTGCTTTCTTTCTTCTGATGAAAGCTCTCTGAGGTGAAGAGTTGGCCAGATTAAATAATACAGGGCGATGAGCGAAAGAAAGACTTTATAGGACATCAATGAGGCCTCACTTGGAGTATTGTGAGCAGTTTTGGGCCCATTGTTTAAGAAAGGATGCACTGACATTGGAGAGGGTTCAAAGAAGGTTCACAAAAAAGATTCTGGGATTGAAAGACTTATCATATAGAAGTATTTGGTGCCTCTGGGCCTGCATTCACTGGAATTTAGAAGAATGAAAATGATGTCCTTGAAGTATATTGGAAGGTCTCGATAGAGTGGATGTGGAGAGATTGTTTCCAGTGGTGGGAGAGTCTAAGAGCAGAAAATACAGCCGCAGAGTAGAGAGGTGTCCACTGAGAACGGAGATGAGGAGGAATTTCATTAGCCAGAGAGTGGTGAATCTGTGGAATTTGTTGTCACAGGCGCCTGTGGAGGCCAGTTCATTAGGTACATTTAAGGCAGACGTTGATAGATTCTTGATTAGTCAGGGCACGAAGGGTTCCAGGGAGGTGGCAGGAGACTGGGGCTGAGAAATGAATCAGCTGTCATTGGGAGCAGACTCAATGAGCCAGGCAGACGAAATCTGTTCCTGTATCTTATGGAAAGTGGGGTGAGTGGTCAGCATTGCTGCCTCCATACCAGACCGTGAGGCAACCAGTCTGAATGCTCTCGAGGTGCATTTACAGAAATGTGAATGTCTTACTAGGTCTGTGTATAGAACTGTGGGTGTCCTCAGAGTGTTGGGTTTACAATCCATTTCCAGGAGGATGTGGGACCTTTTGTGATTTAGAGTCTTGCGGCTGCTGCTGCCATTGGGGAAGGGGTACAGGAGCCTCAGGCCCCACGCCACCAGGTTCAGGAACAGTTATAAACAGGAGACCCTGCAGATGCTGGAAATCCAGAGTAGCGCACACAAAACACTGGAGGAACCCAGCAGGTACTGAGAACATGAGTCGCAGAATCCTTGAAAGTGAGTCTGTAGGTTCTGTAGGTTCAACCATGAAGCTCCTGATAACTTCACTCAGCTCAACACCTAAGAGAGATGACTGTTTCTGAGTAACACGTACAAAATTCTAGAGGAAGCTTAGATCCAACAGACTCACTTTCAAGGACTCTACAACTCACATTCTCAGTATTATCTAATCATTATTCTTAGCTTTTTTGCACAGCTTCCCTATTGCGTATTGGTTGTCTGTCTTTGTGTGTAGTTTTTGTTGACTTTATCGTATTTCTTTGTTCTACTGTAAATGCCTGCAAGAAAATGTGTCTCAGGATAGTATAGGGTGACATATACGTACTTTGATAATAAATTCACTTTGAACTTTGAGTTGGTGCCAGCAGAAAGCTGCTTTGGTAGCAGCTTTCAAAAAGGGACAAACAACTTAGAAGAGAGGAAAAGTGAGGGCCATGGTTCAAAGAGCAGTGTAACTTGTGGCTTCTGAGATGATCTCCTTTCACTTGGCAGGGTTTCCTGTCCTTTTTAGCTTTGATTTGGGATAACGTAACGTTGTCTCTTCCTCCTACAGGAACATGACATCGAAACTGCACATGGGGTGCTGCACGTTACCATGCGTGGGACCCCTAAGGGGAACAGGCCTGTCATCTTAACCTACCACGACATCGGCCTCAATCGTAAGTCCTTTTAATTTCCCCCCTTCTCTGGAGGACCTTGGAGGTAAACTGATTTGCGATCCTATGGCTAAATATCTGAATGTCATCGTGCAGGTTACGGATCGTGGCATCTATTTTGCATACAGTAGGTTTTTTGTCAAGAGGTACAGTATAATAGACAGGTGATCTGATTTGGGGATACAATAGATTCCGGTTAATTGGGACGGCTACTTAGTTGAAACAACTCTTAAAGAACAAAAATTAATTGAAAAAACAGCCAGGATTGCCTTTAATTTATTTGGGACATTATGCTGCTTAATTGGGAATGGAGAGTGTTGCTGAACGGTTTCTGACTAGATTCAGTTGCGTGAGCTTGTTTGGCTGTTAGACACTACACCATTTTAAATAGCGTCAGTTGCGTGTTTATGTTCAAAAAGCAATGATTTTTGTCACCGATAGTCAATGAGAAATCAGTACCAGGACAATCTATTATTGTTTTGTTCACTATGGTTTCAAGCATTCAGGCTTGGAGAAGCTGGAAATGAAACTATTTCACTACTTCAAGTTAGGAACTATGAAGAATTTTATGCTATCAGCAGTCATCTTCAATGTTACCTTTGTTCCCCAATGGACAATCAGCACTCAGCGGTGTCTTCAAGTAGCTGTTTGCATACGTCAGTGGCACACCCTGGTACTCTGCTTCGACAGGCGGGCTAGCCGGTAGGTCTCATACGCCCGTGAGATGGGGATATACCTGTCCTCGCATGTGAAGTCAGCTCCGGTGGACTGGGCGGATGAGATCTACAGTGAGGTCCAACGGCCAGGAAGGCGGTTCTGCGACGCTCCGTGAAGAACGATGGACATGTCAAGGCACAGAGGTCATGGTCATCTACTGCAATTGAAGAAGACCCCAGGTGTGACTCATCTTGTACCACTGGGCCCAGACTCCTGAAGTTGAGAGAGCCAGTGCAATGGCTTTTCCACTTTGAAAACTCTAATGCACAGGGTTCCTGTCATCGTGAGATGCCGCCAGTAATATTGATAGAGTTCTAATTTGTTCTGCATTTCACTTAGATGCATAATTTGATACTCAGTTAAACGGTAGTTTGTCTTTTTATACCTTTTTAACTGTTTCCATGAAACTTTAGCTAAATGGAGCAGCTGCTTAATTGGGCCAGAGTGTACATTGGTCCTGATGTGTGGCTATTAATCGGAATCCACTGTAATTACTACCATTGCTGTATTATGTTTTTGATAGCAGAGAATCATTAAATCCACCTGTTAGGGCATTTGTTTAATTTGGATGATAAACAGCATCCCTAACAAAGCAATATGTTCAGGAATGCGCTGGACTGCCCTGCAGCCAAACATGAACCCAGGACTTATTCAGACAGAAATACCATCCACAGAGCCAAGGCTGGCAATGCTCTGACACCTCAATAAGTAGCAGTATCAGGAAATGTTGGAATGTCATGGGTATAATGTAAGACGGAAATTGGGATGAATGGGAAATGATGTAGGGATTGATGAGGAGTTATAAGGTTCTATTATTGGCCCTTGTGTTGGTGTTAGGGTGAATTCTGGAGTTATGGAACATAATATTAATTTCAACAGCAGTCAGTCTTCAGTTCTGAATGTGGATTGTAGACTGAGTTTAAAATGCAGCTCAGGATAGTGGTCTTATCTGGAGCTGGAGACTGGGCTTGATTGATGTCTGCATATGCATGAGCACAGCTCAGACAGCAGTGACTAACCTTGGAGTGTTGGTGATTGAAAATTACATGCAACTCAAAGGATGCATTATGAATGTGTTGTAACTATCAAAATTGTCCTGACTTTACCTTCGGTCTTTTGCATATAAAAATATGGTGTAATGGGTCAGTGAGCCTCTCTTCAGAGTGACTCTAAATGCTGTCAGCTTGTGTATGTTGAATAAAGTCTTTTATAGTTCCAGCTGCATGTCTGTCTGCTGGCTTTCGTTGACAGAAAGACCAGTTGGGATGAGTGACCCCTTGGTCAAAACCCATGGACTTAGCCAATGAATTATACGTTCTATAACTGAGTACATAACATCATGAGTAGGCAGTTGACCTCTCAAAGAGAGAGGCAGTGTAAAGCAGAGTTTGGGACGTGTGGGAAATGATTGGTGAGGGGTTATAAGGTTCTATTATTGGCCTGCATGTTGGGATGGGTGAGTCCTTGGTGAACAAATCTATGGACTTGGCCAATGTTCTATACGTTATATTATTGGGTACATAGCATCAAGAATAGGCAGTTAGCTCTTCAAACCTGCTGCCAATTATTGAGATCCTGACTATCTGGGTTCAGTTTGGTTCCTGAAACCTTTTCTGTGCTGCTGGGAATAAGTGGCAAGACCAAACCAATGTAATTGTCAATGTGCATCCATTAAAACTTAGGCCAGAGAAGAATGGACATGTCCGGTAAACTCTGGAGGGAGTGTAGATTGGACAAGGGCATGGCCTGGTTTGCATTCTGATGAGACTCCCGCAGAACAGTTGTCACGTTTCTGCGGTCAACATTGAGCATGGAAAAATGTTATGTTGGATTTGCTGATGTTTTGTTCTCTTTGTTATTTCCCCCCCCCCCCCCAAACTCTGTTTGACCTGTTTTCCCCACAGACAAATCTTGCTTCAACACATTGTTTAACTATGAGGACATGCAGGAGATCACACACCACTTTGCCGTGTGTCATGTCGATGCCCCTGGGCACCAGGAAGGAGCTCCGCCTTTCCCTACAGGGTAAGGGCTTTTGCACTTAACGTGTTGCTATCCTTTAACATTGGAACAGTAGTAGGCCGTTCAGCCCCTTCGTTGAGATCATGGCTGCTCTGCATTTTAACTCCAAAAGAGCTTGCTTGTAAAACCCTTACCCTGTGTGGTGCATTTACCATGATGTGTAACAGCACCAGTGATGAGTGTTGAACTCCCACTGCTGGCCGTCAGGACTGTGTACGTTTTACCTGAGACCGTTGGCTTTCCTCCGTTTTGTACCCACATTGCAAAGGTGAATGGCTTAGGGTTAATAAGTTGTAGGGAGGGAGGGAGGGGGGGAGAGAGAGAGAGAGAGAGGGGGGGGAGAGAGAGAGAGAGAGAAGGGGGAGAGAGAGAGAGAAAGAAAAAAAAAGGCTTTTTGTTGTTTTGGTCCTGTTGTTTGTCGTGTTCCGTGTGGTTCTGGCGTGCATGGTGGGCACACTATGTCTGCGCCAGATGCGTGATGTCACTTGCTGACTACACTAGCGCATCCTCGGACCGTGATGCTCGTTGACGCAAATGACACGTTTCGCAATGTTTCGATGTGCATGTGACAAATCTTTCTTTACCCTTACCAATAGAAGCCTTTCCTCTTGGAATGTTTCCAACAGTCTAGGACCAGGTGCACAGCATCAGTATTCAAGGATGCCCTTTCAGAACAGAGATGAGGAGGAATTTCTTTCACCAGAAGGTGATGCATCTGTGGAATTCATTGCCACAGGTGGCTGTGGAGTCCAAGTCATTGGGTATATTTAAGGTGGAGGTTGATAGATTCTTGATTAGTAAGGGCATCAAAGGTTACAGAGAGAAGGCAGAAGATGGATAATAAATCAGCTATGATCGAATGTTGGAGCAGATTCAAAGGGGCAAATGGCCTAATTCTGCTCCTATATCACGTGGCCTTATTAAATGGGTTTGATTTTTCCTTTCAAGTATCTTCTCTTTACCCCCGTCCCTTACTTGTCATCCCAGTCAAAAGGCACAGCATGGCACCTGGTCACCTTGCCCCATATCTGCCAAAGTTCAAAGTAAATTTATTAATGAAGTATATATACACCACCATATACAACCCTGAGATTCATTTTCTTGCAGGCGTACTCAATCTATCCAATAATCATATTAGAATCAACGACTGGGTGTACAACCTGTCTGCAAAAGACAACAAACTGCAAAGAAAAAAAATAAGCAATAAATATTAAGAACATGAGGTGAAAAGTCCTTGAAAGTGAGTCCCTAGATTGTGGGAACAGCTCAGTTCAGTTCAATGAAGTTATCCCCTCTGGTTCAAGAGCCTGAAGAGTTAAGGGGTAATAACGGTTCCTGAAACTAGAAGTGTGGGTCCTGAGGCTCCTGTACCACCTTTCTGACGGCAGCAGCGAGAAGAGAGCATGACCTTGGGTGATAGGGGTTCCCTGATGATGGATGCAGCTTTCCTGTGACAACACTCCATGAAGATGTGCTCAGTGGTGGGGAGGGCTTCACTCACAGTGGACTGGGCCATATCCTCTACTTGTCGAAGTTTTAGATATCATGCCAAATCCTTGCAAAGTTCTGAGGAAGTAGAGGCGTTGCCGTGCTTTCTTCATAATTACACTGCGTGCTGGATCCAGGACCAGGCCTCTGAAATATTACCGAGGAATTTAAAGTTGTTAACCCTCTCCACCTCTGATTCCCCAATGAAGACTGGCTCATGGACCTCTTTTTTTTCAGCTGAAGTCAATAATCAGCTCCTTGGTCTTGCTGACATTGAGTGAGAGGTTGTTGTTGTGGCACCACAGCCAGATGTTCAGTCTCCCTCCTATGTGCTGATTCATCACATTTGATTCGGCCAACAACAGTGGTATCATCACCAAACCTAAATATGGCATTGGAGATGTACTTAGCTGCACCGTCATATGTGTAAAGTGAGTAGAGGAGGGGCTAAGCATGCACCATCATGGTACACCAGTGACGGAGATTGTGGAGAAGATAATGTTGCCAATCTGAACTGACTGGGCTCTGTAAGCAAGGAAATCGAGGATCCAATTATACAGGGAGGTATTGAGGGCAAAGTCTTGAAGCTTATTGATTAGTTTTGAGGGAATGATAGTACTGAATGTGGAGCTGTAGTCAATAAGAAACATCCTGATTGATGCATCTTTGCCATCCAGATATTCCAGGCTTGAGCGAAGAGCCAATAAAATGGAAAGTCCTACAAAAAGTAGTGGATATGGCCCAGTCCACCATGGATAAAGCCCCTCCCACCATTGAGCATATTTACATGGGGTGTTGTTGCAGGAAAGCAGTATCCATCATCAGGGACCCTCACTACCCAGGACATGCTCTCTCCTCACTGCTGCCTCAGGACTCCCACAACCAGGTTCAGGAACAGTTACCCCCCTCAACCATCAGGCTCTTGAACCAAAGGGGATAACTTCACTCAATTCCACTTGCACCATCACTGAAATCCTCCACAACCAACGGACTCATTTCAAGGACTCTTCATCTCATGTTTATGATATTTATTGTTTATTTCTTTCTTTTTGTATTTACATGGTTTGTATTTTGCACACTCATTAAACACCCAAGTTGGTACGGTCTTCAATTGATTCTATTATGGTTATTATTCTGTTGTGAATTTATTGAGTATGCCTGTAAGAAAATGAATCTCAGGGTTGTATTCAGGAGGGCATGGAGAGACCACTCCCCACTGAACATTGACGACTCCTCAGTAGAGATTGTTAAAAGCACCAGATTTCTTGGTGTTCACCTGGCGGAGAATCTCACCTGGTCCCTCAACACCAGCTCTGGGCAAAGAAAGCCCAGCAGCATCTCTACTTTCTGCGAAGGCTGAGGAAAGTCCATCTCCCACCCCCCCCCCCCATCCTCATTGCATTCTACAGGGGTTGTATTGAGAGCATCCTGAGCAGCTGCGTCACTGCCTGGTTTGGAAATTGCACCATCTCGGATCACAAGACCCTGCAGCGGATAGTGAGGTCAGCTGAGAAGATCATCGGGGTCTCTCTTCCTGCTATTATGGACATTTATACTACACACTGCATCTGCAAAGCAAACAGCATTATGAAGGACCCCACACACCCCTCATACAAACTCTTCTCCCTCTTGCCGTCTGGGAAAAGGCACTGAAGCATTCGGGTTCTCACGACCAGACTATGTAACAGTTTCTTCCCCCAAGCTATCAGACTCCTCAATACCCAGAGCCTGGACTGACACCTTACTGCCCTATTGTCTTGTTTATTATTTATTGTAATGCCTGCACCACTTTGAGCACTTTATGCAGTCCTGGGTAGGTCTGTAGTCCAGTGTAGTTTTTTTTCTGTGTTGTACTGTGTCATGTAACACCATGGTCCTGAAAAAATGTTGTCTTCTTTTTACTATGTACTGTACCAGCAGTTATGGTCTAAATGACAATAAAAGTGACATGACTTGACATGTATATGGTGATATATATGTTCTTTGATGATAAATTTACTGAAATGGCACCTGCTGTGGATCTGTTGTGCTTTGCCCTTCCTGTGTTGGAGCTGCCTTATACACAGTTAATAGTGTCAGAATATAGGTCACTTGTCTCTGGGAGGAGTCTATAGCAGGTGGGCACAACTGCAAGCTCCACGCAATTGGAGTTAGAGATTATTGCTAAGGTTGCGTGATTAAAAGAGACTCGGAAATGAAGTTCTGATGACTTGGCATGTGATAAGGAATATGCAGCTGCGAGAACAGCTAAGATAAACAGTGTAATGTAACTCAGGCCAACAACCAAAGCAGAGACAGAGGAAGCAGGCAACTAAAAGTGTGACCTTGGATTTTTTTTCAAGGACAATTATATCAAGATATACTCAGTGGCCACTTTATTAGGTACACCTGTACATCTGCTTGTTAATGCAATATCTAATCAGTGCACAAAAGCATGCAAATATGGTCAACAGGTTCAGCTATTCAGACCAAACATCAGAATGGGGAAGAACTGTGATCTAAGAGACTTTGACTGGGATATGATTGGTGTTGTCAGACAGGGTGGATTGAGTATCTCAGAAACTGCTGATCTCCTGGGATTGTCACCCACAATAGTCTCTAGAATTTGTGGAAAAACAAAAAAAAATCCAGTAAGAGGCAGTTCTGTGGGTGAAACACCTTGTTAATGAGAGAGAGGTCAGAGGAGAATGGCCAGACTGGTTCAAGCTGACAGGAAGGCAACGGTAACTCAAATAACCACCCGTTCGACAGTGGTGTGCAGAAGAGCATCTCTGAATACACAATATGTCGAACCTGGAAATTATCGGGCTACAACAGCAGAAGATCATGAATGTGCATTCAGTGGCCATTTTATGAGGGACAGAATAAAGAGGGCACTGAGTATTTGAGGAATATAAGCTATCAGTAGAAAACTAACTATGTATGGGAATCATTCCTTTCCCATGAAGGTGTATGAAACTGGCAACAGTTCCTGCAGCTTTGACGATTCCATTGTGGGAGTGCAGGGTTTTGGAAATGCATTCTGTTTTGTTTCTGTCCATCAACACGATGGAAAGGATTTGGGGAGTCTCTCACTGCACTGTACCACGTGCAATTTAACTCAGATATGGGTCCTATGGGTAGGAAAGGTTTAGAGCAGGGGTTCCCAACCTTTTTCATGCCATGGACCAATTCCAATAAGCAGAAGGTCCGTGAGCCCCTGGCTTAGAGGGACATTGGCCAAATGCAGGTAGCTGGGACTAGTTTAGATGGGCATCCTCATTGGAATGGATGAGTTGGTCTAAAGGTTCTATTTCAATGCGGTATGAACCTGCACTGATGCTGACTCCAAGCTTCTTCCCCAGGTTATGACCAGTATTTATGTTCATGTGAATGATAGGTCATGGGTTAAGGGTGAAAGGTGAAATCTTTAAGGGGATCATGAGGAGGAACTTCTTCACTCAGAGGGTGGCCAGAGTGTGGAACAAGCTGCCAGTGCAGATAGTGGATGTGGGGTCGACTTCAACATTGAAGGGGCATTTGGAAAGGTACACGGATAGCAGGGGTATATAGGTCTATGGTCCTAATGCAGGCCAATGGGACTAGGAAGATTAATGGTTCAGCATGGACTAGATGGACCAAAAGGTCTCTTTCTCTGCTGTAGTATTCTTTGACTATGTGAACTGTCATGACCCAGCACATGGCAGAAGATGCCTACAGCCTCCGCAGCAGCCAGCAAAGCCATCCCACCAGTTTCTCAAACACATTTGTACCTCAATCAAGCATTCAGAATCTGGGGCGATCTGTGTTTTAAATACGTGGCAACTGAGTGAAGGTGGGACCATCTCTGTTTTTTATACATGGAAAATGAGTGACACAGATAGTTAGTTAAAGGAGAGTGTTTACTATCCCCGGGAAGAGCACTGTTGATGTTCCCTCTGGTGTTTTTTACAGCTGCGTGGATCAGCCATTGCTCTGAGCAGGAAATTTTTACACAGCCTGAAAACTGCACAGCACTTCAAATGTTCTTTTTTGTAATATCGTACTATGAATATTTAGAATGAAAATTGAAAAATCACATACTTTTGGGTATAATGAAATACAGTTCAACAAAAGAAAAACTTTCACGTTTTGTAAACTACTTCTTGTCCCTCTTTATTCTGGCTGCATGGCAACAGAGGCTATGTGTGTGGGAGCATTTCAGTTACCGCGTGGCCACGGAACTGAGAGGGAACAGTGGGCACTGTTGGCATTGTAGATTTCCCATCGTGTCACCTACTAGGGTGGCCCATGTAAATAAACATTGGCCTGAAGCTCAAACACCAGGAAATCTGCAGATGCTGGGAATTCAAGCAACACACACAAAATGCTGGTGGAACGCAGCAGGCCGGGCAGCGTCTATAGGGAGAAGTACAGTCGATGTTTCGGGCCGAGACCCTTCGTCAGGTCTAACTGAAAGAAAAGGTATTAAGAGATTGGCCTGAAGCTGACTTGTTGGCTGTGTATAGTGTATAGAACAGGCTTGTGTAGAGGAACTTGGTGTCAAAGAGCTCAGAAAGAGGCCCTTTGGCCCATCTAGTCTGTGCTGACCTGTTTCTCTAGCTAGTCTCATCTATCCACATTTGGACCATAGTCCTCCATAACCCTCCCATCCATGTACCTATCCAAACGTCTCTAAGGTGTTGCAATTGAACCTGCATCGACCACTTCTGCTGGCAACTTGTTCATGCGTTTGCAACATCCTGAGTGAGATAGATTCCCCTCTTGTTTGTCGGCCATATAACTGCAGCCGATTGTTCGCACCGTGCATAGCAATGCAATTTCCATGACTTGCATTTATTTTTGTCGTTGCCTTTGCAGGTACCAATATCCCACCATGGATGAACTGGCTGAGATGCTGCCGGCAGTCCTGACCCACTTAAAGTGAGTTCAGTGTAAACGTTAGCCTAAATCAGGTTTATTATCATGTGAAGTTTGTTGTTTCGTGGCAACAGTACAACACGATACATAAAATATGCTATAAATTGTAATTATTTGTGTGTGTATATACAAAGAGGTCAAAAAGAGAGCAAAAATATTGAAGTAGTGAATCAGGGTTAATGTCTGATGTATGCCATGAAATGTTTTACGGCAGCCATACAGGGAAATACATAAAAAATTATAAATTATATTAAGAAATATGTTAAAAATTAAATTAGCAAGTAGATTGAAAATGTTCATGGGTTCATTTTGTCTGCTCAGAAATCTGACGGTAGAAGAAAAGAAGCTGTTGTTAAAATGTTGAGTGTGTGACTTCAGGCTCCTGCACCACCACCTCAATGAGGAGAAGACCTATCTGGTGGGGGGGTTGGATGTCGCCTTTTTGAGGCATTGTCTTTTAAAGGTTTCAAAGGTACATTTAATGTCAGAGAAATGCATACGATGTACATCCTGAAATTTTTTTTCTTCGCAAACATCCATGAAAACGGAGGAGTGCCCCAGAGAATGAATGACAGTTAAACGTTAGAACCACAAAGAACTCCCCCCCCCAGCTCCCCCTCCCATGCATATGCTCAGCAAAGCAATGATGACCCCCACCAGAAATAAAAACATTGGTGCCCCCCCCCCCCAACCGAGCACTCAAGCGTGCAGCAAAGCATCAATAAGGACACAGACTTGCAGTTCTCTAATAAGGGAGAAAGAGCTGTCCCCGTTTCACAGTAAGATGGGAGACCTAGCAAACAGCTCACTGATTTAATGATGTTAAAAGTCTGTTGCATTGCTTGTTCTGAGCTCTGTGCCCAAAGAACTCGGGTCAGCCAGCAGCCAGCTAGCTGATCTTCCGTGTACTCCTGTGACACACCAGTTTCCTGTGGAGGCACCGACGTTGAGTCCGCCCACCCGCCTCCGGAGCCACGAGATCCCGGAACGCTGAAGGGCATGTTGGTCTTCTAGGGCCGCGTCCTCGCTATATCGAATAGCGGCCAGTCGTGAGACCCCGAGAGCGGGTCCCATTCCCCCAAAGAACCGAAGTCAGCGTGTAACTCCAGGTCAGGGTCTTCAAAAGAACCCTGAAAGGGAAAAATAGAGATATTAAAGATGGAAATAGAGCTGTTTCCAAAGATGCAAGCAAAGGAGTCGCCATTAGGTGCCATTGTCCTCCTAAGCTCAACCCTAAAGGATGGAGACCCTTTTGAAGATGTCCGCAATTTGCTGGGGATGATGGGTGGGCCTTTCCAGTCCTTTCCCCATTCACCACCTCCCCTAGCGACCACTTTGCAAAATATGACTGGTCTTCGGTTTCATTTCACTGACTGCCAGAAGTACTGAGAACTTTCTGTATCTGATTGTCTTGCAGTGTTCAGAATGTGATTGGGATTGGAGTTGGGGCTGGAGCCTACATCCTAACAAGATTTGCAGTAAGTATCTAAGATGGACAATATATTATTCAGTGCACACTCTTTTCTGGACCTCATTGTGTTTTGGTGGCAAGTTGGTGTCACCAGTAAAGGGGCTAAGGGTTACTGTGAGAATAGGGTTGGGGGTGGGAAGAGTATCAGCCATGATTGAATGTTGAGCAGACTTGATGGGCCAAATGGCCTAATTCAGCTCCTATGGGTCTTGTGGTTAGAGGATTAGTAATTCACAGGTTTACATTGAGTTAGTCATATTCTAACAACTGGGGATGGAATAAATCTAAATTAATGATTGTCTATCAGTGCTGGTGTCCGTGAAACTACCAGACTGGTGAGCCGAACAACATCATTCTTTTGGGGAAGTTGACTTGCCATCTTTGCCTGGCTTTGCTGACGTGTAACTGCATTGGGCTGGTAACTGCCCTCTGAGATGGCCTGATTGTCCACACAAGCAAACCCTCCTCAATGTGAGGCTTGCTTCAGTGCCGCACCAGTGTGTTAGCCTGGACTTGTTGGCGGGCTCTGATGTGGTATTTGAGCCTGGAGCCTTCTGACCCAGGAGGGAGGATAATGGTCGATACTGCGCAGTGTACTGAAGTGTATCGTGAACTGCCGTTAATCTTTCATTTCTGCCTGGTTTGTGCAAGCTGAGCTACCAAAACCTCGTTGAAGGACTCGTCCTCATCAACATTGACCCGTGTGCTAAAGGATGGATGGATTGGGCTGCATCAAAGGTTGGTTGGGATAATTCTGTCAAATGATTTCCTGATTTCTCCTCCTTTTGAATAATTTTGCAATCTAGCACCCCTGAGAGGTGACTTGATAGAGGTGTACGAGATGAAAAAAGGCATCAATCAAATGGATAGCCAGGGGAGAAACTGCTCGTAATGAGGGCAACATTTTAAGGTGATTGGAGGAAATTATTGGGGGGGGGGGGGAAGGGACATCAGAGGTACATTTTTCACACAGTGAGTGATGGGTTTGTGGAATTACCTGCAGGGCTGGTGGTAGAGGCAGAAATATCAGGAACAAGTGAGAGACTCTTAGATAGGCACACGGATGATAGAAAAATGGAGCGAAGGGTTAGATTGACCTTGGGGTAAGCTAAAAGGTCGGCACAACATCGTGGCCTATACTGTGCTGTTGCTTTCCACAGGGGCTGCTCCCTCTATAATTCCGTTGTCCAATCATCCCTCCCCACTAATCACCCCTGGCACTTAACCCTGCAAGCAGTGTAATTGCTATACCTGCCCATCCACCTCCTCCCTCACCTCCATTCAGGGCCCCGGATTGACCTTCCAGGTGAGGCAACACTTCACTGTTGTATCCAGTACTCCTGCTGTGGCCTCCGCCAGGTTGCTCAGCCTCATTGTAAATTGTGGGGCCGCTTCGTCGAGCACCTCCACTCCATTGGCCAAAAGTGGAGCTTCCTAGTGGCCAAACATTTTAATTCTGACTCCTGTTCTTGTGCCAACATGTTCGTCCATGGCGTCCTCTTGTGCCACGATGAGGCCACCCTCGGTTGAGGGACAACACAATATATTCCGTCTGGGTAGCCTCCAATCTGATGGCATGAATATCAATTTCTCCTTCCAATTAAAAAAAAAATAATTTCCCACCTTCTTCCATTCCCCACTCTAGCCCCTTATCTCTTCTCACCTGCCTCTCTCTTCCCCCTGGGTCTCCTCCTCCTTCTCCTTCTCCTATGGTCCACTCCCTTCTCCTATCAGATTCCTTCTTCTCCAGCGTTTTACCTTCCCAACCCACCTGGCTTCACCTATCACCTCTTTTCCCCCCCACCCCAACCTTTTTATTCTGGCAAATTCCCCCTTCCTTTCCCATCCTGAAGAGGGTTCTCAGCCTGAAACATTGTCTGTTTACTCATTTCCATGGATGCTACCTGACCTGCTGAGTCCCTCCAGCATTTTGTGTGTTGTTGAGATCTTTTGGCAACTTGGAATAACCTGTCCTTTTCTCCTCCAGCTTTCTGGATGGACCACCAACCTGGATGACATTGTCCTGGCTCATCACTTCAGCAGTGTGAGTTAAAACCCTTCTAATACTCGTAATCGTGGTCACTATTCAGTCCAGATTCCTTTCTCCTTGCCCCCAGTAGTCAGTGACGTAACGCAGACATGTGGATGTTGTTAATGAGCTAGCTATTGATTCCTTTTCGTTAAGTGGAGTGACATCAGAGGCATGACGTCAGAGTTTGTCTCCATTCATGCTGCTTGGATGTCCACTCCTTAAACATAGAATGAAATTTATATTGCACACAAAATGATGAAGGAACTCAGCAGGTCAGGCAGCATCTAGGGAGAGGAATGAAGGGCCAACGGGCTAAGACACTTCTTCAGGACTCTTTATTCCTTTCCATAGATGCTGCCCGACCTGCTGTGTTCCTCAATCACCAAATCTGAAGATGCTGGAAGTCTGAGCAACACACACACAAAATTCTGGAGGAACTCAGCAGGCCAGGCAGCATCTATGGCCCGAAATGTCAAATGTACTCTTTTCCGTAAATACTGCCTGGCCTTCCTTCAGCATTTTGTGTGTGTTGCTCTGGGTTTCCAGCATCTGCAGAATCTCTTCTGTTTGTGAATGGAATTTGTAACAACTTTTACCTACTGCTAACTTCTTGTGAAAGTCTGTGACATACACTTAGCCAATTTATTAGGTACACTGTACGGCTAATCAGCCGATTGTGTGGCAGCAACACAATGCATACAAGCATGCAGACGTGGTCAAGGGGTTCAGCTGCTGTTCAAAACAAACATCAGAATGGAGAAGGAGTGACTTTGACCGTGGATTGATTGTTGGTGCCAGTCGGGGTGGTTTGGGCATCTCAGAAACCAGTAATCTCCTGGCAGTTCTGTGGGTGAAAACGCCTTGTTAATGAGAGAGGTCAGAGGAGAATGGCCAGACTGGTTCAAGCTGACAGGAACTCAAATAACCAATCATTACAACAGTGGTGCGCAGAAGAGCATCTCTGAATGCACAAGTCGAACCTTGAAGTGGATGAGCTACATCAGCGGAAGACCATGAACATACACTTAATGGCCGCTTGATTAGGTGCCAGACACACCTAATAAAATGGCCATGGAGTATGTGTGAATCGGGGGGAAATGAATCTCAAGCCAGCATACATTGGATATATTTAAAGCACTCATTGTGCTTGACTGCTTAGCCTGGTTTATGCTGCTTCTCGTGGCATTCTTGATGGAGGTCCTTCCAGAAGGTCAGTGGGCTTTACCTTAGCAGTAGATTTTTGATGGAATCCCCTCCTCTCAGTCTTATTTCTATCAAGGGCTCTGTAGGGGATCTCAGGAAGTAACGTGGAATATTATTTAACAGCAGGTGTGGTGGCACTACTGAGCTGGAGTGGATAAATCACCCCAACGCTGAACTGATTCCACAACCTATGGACTCTCTTTCGAGGACTCTACAATCATGTTCTCAGTATCTCAGTTTGTTACTTTATTTATTTTTTAGTCTGTTTATTATTGCTTTGGTCATTCGTTGTTTCTCCATCTTTGTGTGTGCGAGACTTTCTATTTGGGTATTTGAGCTACTGTTGCCTTTCTGTCAGCATTGCAAATGTAAGTTTTGATAAAAGAAGCAGGAGTTTGTTGATTTACGCGTCACAGAGAATTCTCTCAGACTATCCTTCAGAGCCTCTCCCCTCAACCAACAGACTCTTGAACCAGAGAGGATAACTTCACTCAACCCATCACAAAACTTTTCCCACAGCCTGTGGACTCACTTTCAAAGACTTCATCTTGTGTTCTTTATATCTCGTGATATTTATTGCTTATTTATTATTATTATTATTATTTCTTTTTTCTCTTTTTTTTGTATTTGCATAATTTATTTTTTTTGCACTTTGACTGTTGCCTGTCTTGTTTTTTAAAGTTCAAAGTAAATTTTTTTATCAAAAGTACATAAATATCACCATATACAGTCCCGGGATTCATCTTCCTGCGGGCATACTCAACAAATCTATAGAATAGTAACTATAACAGGATCAATAAACGACTGCCAAGCTAGGGTTTTCAAGCAGAGTGCAGAAGACAACAAACTGTGTAAATACAAAAAGAAGAAACAATGATATGAATAAATAAGCCATAAATATGGAGAACATGAGATGAAGAGTCCCTAAAAATGAGTCCATAGTTTGTGGGAACATTTCAGTGATGGAGCGAGTGAAGTTGAGTGAAGTTATCCTCTTGGGTTCAAGAGCCTCAAAGTAACTGCTCCTAAACTTACTGGTATGAGATCTAAGGCTCTTGTACCTTCTTCCTGATGGTCCATTGATTCTGTTGTGTTTCTTATATTTACCATGATGTTGATATGTTGGTGCCAAGATGAGGCCACCCTCAGGGTGGAGGAGCAACACCTTATACAGTGCCTATAAAAAGAATTCACCTCCCTTGGAAGTTTTCATGTTTTATTGTTTCACAACATTGAATCACAGTGGATTTAATTTGATTTTTTTTGACACTGAACTGACATACAGAAAAAGACTTTCATGTCAAAGTGAAAACAGATCTCTTCAAAGTGATCTAAATTAATTACAAATATAAAACACAAAATAGTTGGTTGCATAAATATTCACCCCCTTCAAAGCAGTATTTCGTAGCTCGATCTGCATTCATGGAAAGTGCAATGCTTACTGTTTCAGGATGAATTCTCTTCATTGACATGAAATTATAATAATTTCTCTTTCATAGATACTGCCTGGTGGAAAATCTGAAAATGCTGTCTTTTTAATTCAGGTTTTTGTTAATTTTCTGCTGCCTGTTCTGTTTTTGCTTGATGGCAACGTTCTGCAGACGGTTCACAAAACAACTTCTTTCAAATACGATTCTGTTGCTAAGCTGCGTGCAATTGGGACCTGTGATCTCCAGTTTGATGGTGTGTTTTTGGGCCGATTGAGCAATCTGGCACTTTACTGTCTATGAGGGAGTTTGATGAGGTTGGGAGGAGAATGTGTGGCGTGGAAGCCTGGAGACGAGGTGTGAGCTCCTGATCAACTCCATTCCTTCTCTCTGAGTCATCGAGGGAGTGAGCCTATGATTGATTCTGTTGCTTTGCTCCGTTTGAGGCATCAGGCAAGGTTGAAGTTGACGAGGAGGAGAGCAGAGGATGGGTAGTTGTTCGGCGCTCTCTGCCTGTGCTTGTCTGGTCTTCCTCTCCCTTTCACTAGCTGCCGTTGGAAGAGGGTGCAGGAGTGCTGGGACTCCTGTTGCGAGGATTGATCGGCAAGGCTGTTGACTTGTTTTGAGGGACTTTGAGGTTCATATTACACGTGCTCCTAGATTCTGGTTACTCTCTTCTTTTGAGCGGTTTGTTTGGCCATCACTGTGGACCAGGGTGCTTCGGCGAGGAATAGCTCAGCAGGGGGCCAGCGACACGGCGCGGAACTAAATTAAACTGAACACTACTGCTCTCCTGGTTTGGTGTTTTATATTCTACATTGTTTGCTCACTTTTCTTCCGCTTGTGCAATTTGTTCTTTTTTTCACATGTTGGGTGTTCGATGTTTTCTTGAACGGGTTCCAAGGTGTTTCTTTGTTTTATAGCTGCCTGTGGGAGATTTCAGAATTGTATTCAGTACACATACTATGATAATAAATATACTTTGAATCTTTGAATGTAGTCCTTGGCTGCTGTTTCTCATTTTGTAACAATCTACAGTATCTATCTTTGCATTGTAAGACCCTATTTAAAGGAAAGTCAGTTGACTGCAAATAATTTCTGCAGGCATGTGGCTTACTGTTGTTGCCATTGATTCAAGTACTATGAAGAGAGTGAAGTTTTAGATCTATTTTAATGGCTGCCTTTATCTATTTTCCTTCCTAAACCACTACCCAATCCAGGATGAGCTGGAGAACAATTTAGAACTGATACAGACCTATCGACTCCACATATCCCAGGATATTAACCAGGAAAATATGTATCTTTTTGTCAACTCGTATAACAGGTATGGATAGATTTATGAAGAGACTGATATCCATGTAAACCTGGGATAATGGACATTAGGATAAAACATGGCAGTATCAACCCATCAAAAGACCTTAAAGATCTCCACTTCTTTAGAAGAACCAACCAGTTTCCCTACAACACTACCCTCCTGTGTCTGGCAAAACTGGTCCTAACTCTCAATGACTTTTCCTTTGGATTCTCCCACTTTCTACCAACTTGAGAGCTTGGGACCCAGGGCCCCTGCCTTTTCATTGGCTACATAGAATAATCCATGTTCCAAGCCTTCCCTGGTAATGCTCCCCGGCTCTTCCTCCCCTACGTTGACCTCTGCATTGGTGCTGCATCATGCACCCATGCTGAGCTCAACAATTTCATCATCTTTGCCTCCAACTTACACACTGCCCATAAATTCACTTGGTTCTTTTCTGACACATCTCTCCCCTTTCTCGATCTGTTTTCATCTATGGAGACCATGTGTCAACTGACATCTTTTATAAACCTCCCTACTCCCGTGGTTATCTTGATTATGCTTCTTCCAGCCCTGTCTCCTGGAAAAATGATTTTCCCTTTTCTTGATTTCTTCACCTCTGCCACATCCGTTGCCCGGACTTGGCTTTCTGTTCCAGGATATCAGGAATGTCCTCCTCCTTCAATGAATGGTGTTTCCCTTCCTCCACCATTGATGCTGTCATCTTTCCCCATATCCTGAACATTGGCTCTCATCCCAGTCTCTCACTGCCATAACAGGGATAGAGTTCCTCTTGTCCTTACCTACCACCCCATGAGCTTCTGCATCCAACATCTCATCCTCTGCAACTTCCGCCATCCCCAAAGGGACCTGACCACCAAACGTCCCTTTACCTCCCCACCCCCTCTGCTTCCTGCAGGGATCGCTCCCTCTGTGAGTCCCTCCCCACTAATCTCCCGGCACTTAACCCCGCAGGCGGCCAAAGTGCTACACCTGCCCATTCCCCTTCTCCCTCGCCTCCATTCAGGGCCCCAAGCAGTCCTTCCAGGTGAGGCAACACTTCACCTGCGGACCTGCTGGATTGCCTGTTGTGTCCGACGCTCCGGATGCGGCCACTACTGTATCGGTGAAACCCGTTGTAAATCGGAGGGCCGCTTTTGCCGAGCACCCCCACTCCATCTGCCAAAAGTGGGATTTTCTGGTGGCCAAAAATTTAAATTCAGATTCACATTTCCTTTCTGACACGTCAGTCCACGATGAGCCTCAGGATGGAGAACAACACCTTATTATACCGACTGGGCACCCACCAACCTGATGACATGAATATCTGTTTCTCCTTCTGGCAAACAAATTCCCCCCTCCTCCTCGATTCCCCACTTCGACCTTTTGCCTCTTCTTACCTGCCAATCCCTGAGTCGCCTCTTCTTTCCCTTTCTCTCTGATCCACTCTCCTCTCCTATCAGATTCCTTCCTCTCCAGCCCTTTACATTTCCCACCCACCTGGCTGCACCTATCACCTTTTAGCTCTCCTCATTCTTCCCCCCCCCCCCCCTACTTTTTTATTCTAATGTTTACCCTCTTCCTTTCCAGTCCTGTTGAAGGGTCTCGGCCTGAAACGTTTATTTTTCTCCATCGATGCTGCCTGACCTGCTGTGCTCCTCCGGCATTTTGTGTGTGTTGCTTTGTATATCAATCCTTTTCTGAATTACTGATTCTCCTCAGACAGCACTTTCCAAAACCACGACCTCTATCAGTTAGAAGGAAAAGGGCAGCGTATGTGTGCAGAGTGGCTGTCCAGTTGGCTCCACATTCAGACTCATTTATCACACGTACATCGAAACATACAGTGAAGACCGACGTGAGGATGTGCTGGGCAGCCCACAAGCGTTGCCACACATTCCGGCGCCAACGTAGCGTACCCAGAATTCTCAGCGGAACAACACAGCAAGCAACCAAACAAGCCTCGTTCCTCCCTCCCACCCACAGGGGTTTTCAAACAACAGGGATGTGGGGTCGTTGGAATTTTGACTGCATTTTGGATTAATTGTGTACTTGGGAAGAATTTACTTTGGGGTGCTCTTGTTTGCAAGATCTGCAAACTAGATCATAACAATCATAAAGATGACTATTCAAGTGATCTGAAGTTTACACTGAATTACTCTCGACCTTTGTACGGACTTTCCTTTGTGGATATGTGACAAAATTGGGAAAGAGACTTTGGAAAAATGATCCACGTGCTCACCTGATAGCAAGATCCAATAGCTAGTCATAGTTATAGAAAAGTACAGCAGAGACACTGGCCCTTCAGCCCATCTAGGCTATGCCAACCCATTTAAACTGCCTACTCCATCAACCTGCACCAGGACCATAGCCCTCCATTACCCTAACATCCATGTACCTATCCAAAGTTCTCTGAAGCATTGGAATTGAGCTTGTATGCACCACTTGCGCTGGCAGCTCATTCCACACTCTCACGACCCAGAGTAAAGAAGTTTTCCGTCATGTTCCCCTTAAACTTTTCACCTTTCACCCTTAACCTATGACCACTAGTTGTAGTCCCAGCCAATTTAAAGTGTGACATGACTTGATAGAGAAATGTTGATTTAATAATTTCTGTTGGTAAAGTGTTTACTCAATTATTCTAATGGCAGGAGGTAGAAGATTGCGAGCAGTAAAGGCATGTCTTGTACAAGCTATATTTACAATCACTTTATCTGCGTCTTTTATCTCTTTTTACAGTCGTAGAGATCTGGAGATTGAGCGACCAGTTGTTGGCGTGAATGAAACAACAGTTAAAACTCTGCAGTGAGTAACTTTAAATTGTCAAGGAAGTTTGAAGTATATTTATGATCTAAGTACATATAAATTATACAACCTGGATTTGTTTCCTTATAGACAGTCACAAAACAGGAAACCCAGTAGGGCCCCATTAAAAAGAAAACAAACACCTAGTGTGCAGAGGGGTAAAAAACACAAATCATGCAAACAATACGTGAAAAACAACAGCATTCAGAATGAAAGTGAGTCCATAGACATAAAGCCTGGAACAGGCCCACAGCCTGAGCCTTAATTCGTCACACATTGGAGTAAAACATCATGGAGCTCCCAGGCACGAAGCCTGGAGTAGGCCCACAGCCTCAGCCTTTGTTCAGTGAACAGCAGAGCATATGCCTGCTCGTCTGCCCTTAAGCACACTCACCAAATCCTGGACTCTTGACCACAGAATCTACCCCACTGAGATCTCACTCCTTTTTGTTTACCCGCACCGCACTTTCTCTGCAGCTGTTACACTTTATTCTGCATTGTTATCGTTTTACCTCAATGCACCATGTAATGATCTGATCTCTATGAATATAATGCAAGACAAGTTTTTCACTGTTTCTCAGTACATGTGACAATAATAAACCAGTACCAATTTTTATCACAGGCCAGATCCCTTGAAGAAAAATGGTGCCAAAAGCCATCAAACGCTCCTCATATGATGAGCCTTTCAATCCCAGAATCATTTTCGCGAGCCTCTCCAATATCAGCGCATCCTTTCTTAAATAAGGGGCCCAAAACTGCTCACAGACCTCCAAGTGAGGCCTCACCAGTAGCTTATAAAGCCTCAACATTACATCCTGATGAAGGGTCTCGGCCCCAAAGACGTCGACTGTTTATTCATTTCCATAGATGCTGCCCGACCGACGGCATTACCCCAGCATTTTGTGTATGTCGTCCATCTTTGTTTCCAAGCACTTCTTCCTGCAAGCGTCACTGCTTGGTACCCCGTTCCCCGTTTGTACATTATGCAGTAACCATTAGGCCTTGTTGAAGTCGATATCGTTTGGAGATGACCATCAATCACTGCTTCATTGAATCAGGTAGACAGGTGTGCTTACGGAATGTATTCCAGAGAGCACCTCAGCTGTCGTGTCATTGTCTTCCACTTAACACCTGCTATTAGTTCATGTTTATTTATTGACATTCTGTAACATCAGAACCTTTTCACTTTGAAACAGATTACCCATCTGTTTGATCGTGTGGTATTTCTTTCTCCCCTCCAAAGTCTTGGGATGATTGTCCAGCCTCCGCAAAGCTTATCTCTTGCTTGCATTTCTTCTTGAGGCTCTCTGTTGGTTGGGGTCGACCATTGCGTCCCAGCTGTCTACGTGGTACGCGAGCCGGGGCAGTACGATATGGAGAGCAAGCTGTTGCCCACGCAGCAGGGTCCCCTTCTCCATGAAGGAACGTCTGAAACAGATGGAGTTTGGCACCACCAGCATCACAGGAATTGCCAGTCAGCTTTGAAACCAGAGTAGGGCTGCCGTAGGAACTCCAGCTCTGTATTTTTCCTCGGGGTTTACTCCCGAAACCTTCCCCATGAGTGGGTAGAGCCGTGGTGGTTTGAGATCAACAGTTTTCCTTCCCCGAGATGTGCTGCCAACCATGGCTGCCTGAAGCGGCTGCTTTAAGGCGCCAGTAACCTGCATTTGCCCTTTCACCTGTAGTAGAAACGGTTTCGCAGGTCTTCGTAGCGAAAGTGAAGGCCAGGAACTGGACTCGGTTGTCAGAGGCTGACCATTGCCAGCATTCCATGGGTAGTGCGAGCTTATCTCCATCAAACACTCCTCAGTTGATGAGGAATCATTTTCGTGAACCTCCTTTGAATCCTCTTCAATATCAGCTCCCATCGATGACAACCTTAAGGAAGCAACATTTCTTCAGTAACTTTGTATGTTCTATGGGCGATGTGGGAGGGAAGGGTTAGATTGAAAACCAGAATCAGAATCAGGTTTATTATCACTGGTATGTGTCATGAAATTTGTTAACTTTGTGGCAGCAGTTCAATGCAATACTTAATCTAGAAGAAAAAACATAATAAATAAGTAAATCAATTGTAGTATACATGTATTGAATGCATCAAAATTGTGCAAAAAACAGAAATAATATATCTTTTAAAAACTGAGATAATGTCCAAGGGTTCAATGTCCATTTAGGAATTGGATGGCAGAGGGGAAGAAGCTGTTCCTGAATCTCTGACTGTGTGCCTTCAGAATTCTGTACCTCATGTTTGATGGTAACTGTGAGAAAAGGGCATGACCTGGGTGCTGGAGGTCCTTAATAATGGACACTGTCTTCCTGAGACACTGCTCTTTGAAGATATCTTGGGCACTTTGTAGGCTCATACCCAAGATGGAGCTGAATAGATTTACAAGCTTTTGCACCAGAACCAGACAGTGATGCAGCCTGTCAGAACGCTCTCCATGATACATGTATAGAAGTTTTTGAGTGTTTTTTTTGCCATACCAAATCTCTTCAAACTCCTAATGAGGTATAGTCGCTGTCTTGCCTTCTTTATAACTGCATTGATATGTTGTGACCAGGTTAGATCCTCAGAGATCTTGACACCCAGGTACTTGAAACTGCTCACTCTCTCCACTTCTGATCCCTTTATGAGGATTGGTATGTGTTCCTTTATCTTACCCTTCTGGAAGTCCACAATCAGCTCTTTCGTCTTACTGATGTTGAGTGTCAGGTTGTTGCTGCAACTCCACTCCTTGTTGGCATATCTCACTCCTATACGCCTTCTCGTCTCCATCTGAGATTCTACCAACAATGGTCATCAGCAAATTTGTAGATGGTATTTGAGCTATGCCTAGACACATTCTCATGGGTATAGAAATAGAGCAGTGGGCTAAGCACACACCCCTGTGGTGCACTAGTGTTAGTCGTCAGCAAGGAGGAGATGTTATCACCAATCTGCACAGATTGTGGTCTTCCAGTTAGGAAGTCAAGGCTGTAAATGCTCAAAGATCTTTTACTCAATGTCAGTAAGGCCAAGGAATTGATTATGGACTTCAGGGAAGGGGAAGTTGGGAGAACTTAAACCAATCCAGCTTGGGGTGTGGGGGGGGGGGGGGAGGTTCGGTGGAAAGGGTGGACGTTGAGAGGATGTTTCCTATAGTGGGAGTTTCTAGGACCAGAGGGTGAAGCCTCAGAATACAAAGACGTCCCTTTAGAACAGAGATGAGAAAGAATTTCTTTAGCCAGAGGGCGATGAATGTGTGGAAATCATTGGCACAGGCGGCTGTGGAGGTCAAGTCACTGGGTGTCTGCAAGGTGGTGGTTGGTAGGTTTTTGATTAATAAGGCTGCCAAAGGTTATGTGGAGAAGGTGGAAGAGGGATTATAAATCAGCTCTGCTAAAATGGTGGTGCAGAATCGATAAACTGAACGGCCTAATTCAATATCTTACGTTCTTAGACAAGGTTAAAAGTTGACACAATGGGAGGGGATGTGTGTGTGGGTGTATGTTGGGGGGTTGGTGTGAAGGGCCTGAACTGTGTGTACTCTTCGATGTTCTATATTCTTGTACATTTTCTTTAACACCTTGGCGATGACTTGCTTTCTGAGCCTGTTGTCTTCCCTCAGGTGCCCTGCCCTGCTGGTTGTCGGTGACACCTCTCCTGCTGTGGAGGCTGTGGTATGTGACTCAGCTGCTCAATTACTTGTCATTTATTCTTTGGATCTGAATTCGTAATGAATTATCTCCAAGGGTTCTCAATCCACTCTTCTTAATTCTCCCTTTTCAATAATGTGTGTATTTCAAGTTTGGCATGTTTTTTGGGGTGTTTGTGGAGCTGAGACACCAACTTTCAGCATAGCTTGTGTCCCAAGTTAATTCGGGAAATACGATAACGTTTTTCCACCCCAACCTCCAATCCCGGTTTCCAATCACCACTTGGTATGGGAATCAATGGAAATGATGCTAAGGAGGTTCTGTCAGAGCAGATGTTGGGATGTTTTCTCTATGAACAATGAGTCCCAGCTACAAAATAAAGAACCCATCACTTCGAGGAGATGCAAGGGACTCTAGATCTGGGGTCTTCAGCCTGGGGTCCACGGACCACTTGCTTACTGGCATTGACCCATAGCATAAAAAGGCTGGCAATCCCTGATCTAGGTGCCGGAATACGGAGCAGCAGCCAAGTGGGGGAACTCTGCGGGTCAGGCAGCATCTGTAGGGGGAAGTGACATAGTTGAGGTTTTGGGGTGAGGCCCTGTATCAAAACTGAGGCGTGTAAGAAACTTCTGAAGGTAACGGATCTCTGGAATTCTGTGCCCCGCAGGTCATTAGGTGTATTTAAGGTGGAGATGGATAAATGTTTAGAAGATTAAGGAATCGAGGGTTATAGAGAACAGCCCGAGGCCAGCATAGATCAGCCATGGTCATATTAAATGACAGGGCAGGCTGAAGAGAGTACTCCTCTTATTTTTGCGTGTGTGTTTCATAGACATAAGATAATTCACAAGTGTAGTCCCAGAATGGACTAGATATAAACTGCCCTCAGCTGAATGGAGCAGCTGACACCCTGGTAAAGAGCACAGTGAGGATGCTGCTTAACGGAGGTCCTCAGCAATTGCTACGGGTATTATATATAAGAAAGGCCAATCTAACTAATCCGTGGGGTACTGAGGACAAACTTGTAGTCCGGTAACAGGTTGGAATATCACTAGAGCTGGGAAATGTATGGATTAATCTAAGGGGAAGGCAGCTGAATGCTGAATTTGAAGTAAATTGAGTTGAAGACGGTGATGGTGTTGGATAGAATAAGGTGGAGATTTGTGTGAGAAATAAGTGCTGATACTAGCCTTTGGGCAAAATTTATGTGAATCGGGAGCCTGGCGAGTTGAGCAGAAGATACACAAGATACAGAAGATGGGTTTCGGCCTGAAATGTCAACTGTATGCTCTTATCCATAGATGCTGCCTGGCTTGATGAGTTCCTCCAGCAATTTGTGTGTGTTGCTGGCGTTTCCAGCAACTACAGATTTTCTCTTGTACGTGCTTTGTATGTTGGAATCAAACTGATGTTGGAAATCCAAAACACTAAAAGCACTGGAAACACTCAGCAGGTTAGACAGCATCTGTGGAGATGTGGTGACAGAGACTGGGAGGTGATGGGTGGAGGCTACAGACGATGGAATCTGATTGACAGACAGACAGACATCCTTTATTGATCCTGAGGGAAATTGGGTTTCATTACAGTCGCACCAACCAAGAATAGTGTAGAAATACAGCAATATAAAACCATAAGTAATTAAATGATAATAAGTAAATTATGCCAAGTGGAAATTAGTCCAGGACCAGCCTATTGGCTCAGGGTGTCTGACACTCCGAGGGAGGAGTTGTAAAGTTTGATGGCCACAGGCAGGAATGACTTCCTATGACACTCAGTGTTACATCTCGGTGGAATGAGTCTCTGGCTGAACGTACTCCTGTGCCTAACCAGTACATTGTGGAGTGGATGGGAGTCATTGTCCAAGATGGGATGCAACTTGGACAGCATCCTCTTTTCAGACACCACCGTCAGAGAGTCCAGTTCCACCCCCACAACATCACTGGCCTTACGAATAAGTTCACTGATTCTGTTGGTGTCTGCTACCCTCAGCCTGCTGCCCCAGCACACAACAGCAAACATGATAGCACTGGCCACCACAGACTTGTAGAACATCCTTAGCATCGTCTGACAGATGTTAAAGGACCTCAGTCTCCTCAGGAAATAGAAATAGGAGAGGAAGGTGGAGATGGAATCTAATAAGGGGAGTGGGCAGATAGGGAAAGTAGTGGAGTGTTTTTTCAATATATAAAGGGCAAGAAGGCTAAAAAGCCTTTGCAACTTTGGAATGCAAAATGTATTTTGTTTTGTTTTGTAACTTCAAAATATTCAGCTAATTCAAAGGAAGGCATGGGAGTCCGAAATGCGGGTCTAACTTCGTGTTTATTTTAAGCACAGTGTGCACATATCTTGTGGTAGCATGATGACATTTGCAATTCACATATTTATACATTTAACACGTAATTAATTATTTAAAGAAGAAGAATGCTTACTCAAACAATATATTTACAATATTATCCAAATGCTACTGAAATATTAAATACACAATGTGTTTTAAAAATGTATTTGCTGAATATGCAATTGCTTGTAATTTGACTTTAATTTGGCTGGGTTGTATATCTACGAGAACAAAGGAACAAGACGCAGGAGCAGCTAGTATTTGAGTTACCAACAAGTAACGTGACCTTGATTCTCTATGGAGATCATATATTAGGCCCAGAGGTGCGTGTTTATGATACCTGAAGTACACCTGTGTTTCATGCTAACATTGTCAACTATTGTCCGTTTTGGCTCTAGGTCGAGTGCAATTCTAGGCTAAACCCAACGAACACAACACTGCTGAAGGTGAGATTACTTTCCCAAGCCCGGTGGTGGTTTCCTTTCTGCGCATTAATCACCTTTGCTCCAAGACCCCCAGTAGTTTCACACCAGTTAATTTGAACCAGAACCTCTAGGCCAGTGGGCCAGCAGCATCCATAACACAGGAAAGTCTGCAGGCGCTGGAAATCCAAAGCAACACACACAGAGTGCTGGAGGAACTCAGCAAGTCAGGTGGCATCTTTGGAAATGAATAAACAGTCGACATTCTGGGCCGAGACGTTGACTGTTATTCATTTCCATAGGTGCTGCCTGACCTGAGTTCTTCCAGCATTTTGTATGTGTTGCCCAGCAACATTCAACCTGGTCCCACCCTTCGCTCTTCACCCTTCAGTTGACCCTGGTTTCACGCAGCAGCGTAACCAAGACCTGACGGACCAAACCCCTGAGGATAACATTGTGCACAGGTGTGAGCAGAGCCTGTCGTCAGCCCCTTCATGTCCACGTGGTACCTCAAGGTTCTGGAAGACTCTATAAATCCAAGAAGCACTTGGTGAGGAACTGGATTGTTCATTCAGGCAGGATTCAGGACCCAGGAGATGGTCAAATCCTTACAGAAGTACTAAAACGTTGCAGGGAAACTACTGATCGGAATCAGATTTATTATCAGTGACGTATGTGAAATTTGTTGTTTTGTAGCTGTACAATGAAAGACATTAAAAAAATGACTAAAATTGATGATAAAAAAGAGGAATAGTGAGATAGTTTTCTGGGTTCTGAAATCTGATGGCGGATCTGATGCATCTTGGGCATGAGGAAAATTAAACTACAAGAACAATGACACTTTAGGTAGTTTCCCTGTTCACTGCCACAGAGAAAGTTATTACAAGGATTTTGTTACCTCCATTCTAGAGACAAGAGTTATCTAGTTACGCCTCAAAGCTAACTTGGAAGTTGAGCTCCCAACAGTCTTTGGTATCTCTACTGAACTGCACACAAGCTTGGGCCTTGGACTAAAGAGTCGTGTAGAAACCAAAAATTGCCATCAGCCCTGCTTCAGCTGCATATCTGTAGTGCCAGGAAGTCCAGTTATCAATGGCTTCCCATACTATGCGACCCACCTCGGCAAAGGCAATCACTGATGTTCACCAGGGCCGCCAATGTTCTACTGCTACCTTAAGGAAGACCCCCCACCACCAAACCTAGCTTCAAACTCACTGTACTGAAAAGCTCTGATCCACACCCACACTCAACATTAGCAAAATCTCCAAGTCCACATTTGAATGATGTGGACAACTTACACTAGGCACCTTAAAGCACTGCGGAAGTGCAACCAAAATCAGGTGTATTATCAATGACTGGTTGTGAAAGAGTGGCCAGGTGGAGGTACCTCTCTACCAAGGGAGGTGTAAAGTGCTCCTTCTCTCCGCTAGACTACAGGTCACCCTTGGGTGAGGTGTAGCGCCTGTACGGCCCGCCCCGATCAGGGTCACGTGAAACCATGAGAGCAGGTGGTGCATATCACAAGTCCTAGTTATGGGACCACTGATGCCAGACAGACAATCTCTGAAGAGTATTGATAATGGCCGGGGTTACCCATCATGTAAAGATGTTGCCCAGAAGAAGGCAATGGCAAACCACTTCTGTAGAAAAATTTGCCAAGAACAATCATGGTCGTGGAAAGACCGTGATCATCAGCTGGAGATAACGATGATACATTGTGATATGTCATGATATTTACTGTTGCGAGGCAGAAATAGAATCACCCGAAGTTACAATAATAAGGTGTGATAGAGGAGGATTGAGGCAGTGTTTATGGGTTCATCGTCGGTCGGCTGGTGGCGCAGTGTCACTGCAGAGACATTCCCGGGTTCGAATCCAGTCGGACTGTTCCCGAGTACGCTTTCCGTCTGTGCTGGGTTGAGTGTTGAGCTCACAACTCGACCTCGTAAAATAAAGAAAAATACTGCCTGTGTGTATGTCTGTGTGATGAGTGGCGCGCCACACGGTTTTTCGTTCCGCGCTTTGTGAGGCGTGAAAATGCCCAATGTTGGCCTCTCGGGCCTGAGTCGACTTGATCACCGTCATCATCATTATGGGTTCATGGACAATTCAGAAATCTGATGGTGAATTGGGGGAGGTGAGGAAAGAAGATGTTCCTAAAATATTGAGTGGTTGAACGTGTGTCTTCAGGTTCCCATACCACCTCCCTGATGGTAGCAATGAGAAGAGGGCAAGTCTCGAATAGTGACCATCCTTAAGGATGGCTGCTACCTTGTGGCACCACCTCAACGGTTGGGAGGCATTGGCAAGAGTCTACAACCGTCTGAAGCCTCTTTTGATCCTGTGCATTGGAGACACCACACCAGACAGTGATGTAACCAGTCAGAATGCTCTTCATTGTACATCTGTACAAATTTGCAAGAGTCTTTGGTCTCAACCAGTGCACTGACACAGAGTAAACCTCTTCTAGGCCAATGCATTGAGGCTGTCAAATCCATTGAGCTGGTTTGGACACTTCCTCTCCATGCCTAATACCAGAATCCTTAAGCTGGTATTCTATGTTAAACTCTGTCACAGCAATTTATTTACAAGGGAACAGAGAAGACACTTCATGCACCAAATGCCAAAGGAACTCAACAGGTCAGGCAGCATCAATGGAATTGAATAAATAGTCAAAGTTTTGGGCTAAGATCCTACATCGAGACAGGGTCTTGGCTCAAACGTAGACTGTTTATTCCCCTCCATTGATGCTGCCTGACCTGCTGAGTTCCTCCAGCATTTTTGTGTGTTTCTCAAGACTTCCAGCATCTGCGGAATCTGAGCTTTGGGGTATGCACTTCAGTGATTTTTCGGAAGTATCATCCTCTAGGTCTAGATGTGGTACTTTGAAAATTTCGAGGAGTACAGGTAGGCAAAATGGTGGAAGTTACATACAATGGTCTAAGCACTTGCCACATATCACACATTGTCTGCAGGTCCCACAGAGGACTTGATAGTCATCTCAGTACCAGCAGAACTGGAGTGGAAATAAGTCATCTTAACTCCAGAGGGCTGCTGAGGTAAAGCTGTTTGTCTAAAGTGATGCTGCAGCATAGAAGAACAAAGATGACCAAAATGGGCCGCCTTGCAATGACATCACACCCACTAAGTGCTAATGAGATTTGTGACATTGATCCCACGTTCCCCCAATAGAGTGCCTTTGGATGAAAAAGGCCCATCCCTGATTTGATGACTGAGGGTGATGAAATTGTTGGTGATTGGCTCAAGTATATTCCTTACATCACAGAAGCAGGCCCACAATTACCCCATGAAGACCCTGTCTGCACTAATCCCATTCTTTATTCTCACCACCCTTGCATCCAATCACCCACCTGCATGCTAGGAACAAGTTGCATCAGCCAGTTAGCCTATCGACGTGCTCATTTTTGGGATGCAAGAGGAACCCGGACTGGGGGAGGGTGGTGCTGAGTGGCCACGAGAAATCGCAAACCCCATGTAGACTGCACAAGAGGTCAGGGTTGAATGCGTCTTCCTGGAAGGTAGCAGCTTCATTAATGGCACCACAGTGTCACCCCGTTACACTACCGTGGACTGCCCTCCAATTACAACCAGCTTTGTCGACAGGATTTTTGGTGTTGGGGGTTGTCCCTTTTGGTTTCTATTTTATAGGCAGTGTTGCATAATCTGCCCTTTACTTACCTAATTTAGATTAACATGAGCATTATCAATTGGTTCTGGATGATTGAAATCCTGTAGGAAGAATGTCTTCTATTGAATTACATCACCGTCGTCATTATGTGCCATGTTATATGACGTGGGTGATCACAGTCCCATGACCATGATTGTTCTTGGCAAATTTTTCTACAGAAGTGGTTTGCCATTGCCCTCTTCTGGGCAGTGTCTTTACAAGATCAGTGACCCCAGCCATTATCAATACTCTTCAGAGATTGTCCTCCTGGTGTCAGTGGTCACATCACCAGGACTTGTGATACACACCGGCTGCTCATACGACCATCCACCATCTGCTGCCATGGCTTCATGTGAGCCTGATCAGGGGGCTAAGAAGGTGCTACACCTGCCCAAGGGTGACCTGCAGGCCAGCTGAAGGAAGGAGCACCTTACACCTGCTTGGGTAGAGATACTTCTCCACCCTACCACCCATATTGAATTACAGGGATACTTATTACCTTTCAGGAATGAAACTGTATTAGGCTGGTACCAATAAAGAAGTTTCAAAGGCCAGTCATGTGTATTGCTTCTAGCTGCCAGGAAGATTTCAGTCACATTCTCCTTGAGCAGTAATGTATCTCTCGTACTCTGTTGGCAGATGGCAGATTGCGGAGGGCTTCCACAGGTCGTCCAGGTAAGCAGACTCGTCATCACATCCCACTCTTCGCCGATCTCTGCGTTTAGTTCCTTGCGTTTCATCCGAGGCAGCTGTCCGTTTATCTCCCGGTATTTAAGTTGGACATGCTTCTTCCACCTCAATGTGTGACAAAAAGGAAGATTTAAAGCGTTTATACTGGCCTTATTGAAGATGTTTCACCCCTGTGAGATCGTTGGTTTCCTTCACCTCTGTTTGTCCCCAGTATTACACCCGGCCCCAACCTTTTGCCTTCTCTGGCCCAGTTACAGACGAGATGCAGTTCAGTCTACGCTCTTTAATCGGTGAAGTACGGGGGACTCGCAGCCAATGAGTACGTTGTGCAGATATTTTAATTTGAACACATAGCAAGGTAACAGGCTCCTCTGGCCCGAAGAGCCCGTGTTGCCCTGTTACACTCATCCAACCGATTAACCTACGAACCGGTGCGTCTCTGGAATGGGAGCAGAAACCGGAGCACCCAGAGGAAACCCGTGTCATCGCGGGGAGAACGTACAAACTCATTCCAGGCAGATCTATATTGTGCTCTGGTGGGATGGCACACTCAGGCTCCTGCTGTCCAAAGTGGTGAAGCCAGTTTTTTGAAGGTTCTGTCAAGGAGAAAAAACATAGAACATTACATCACAGTACAGGCCCTTCGGCCCACAATGTAGTGCTGACCTTTTAACCTACTCCAAGAGCAATCTAACCCTTCCCTCCATTTTTTCTATCATCCATGTGCCTATCTAAGAGTCTGTTAAATGTCCTTAATGTTTCTGCCTCAACCTCCAACCCCAGCGATAATTTATGGGCACCCTAATATTTTTTTTAAATAAAACTCTCTCTGATACCTCCCCTAAACTTCCCTCCACTCACCTGAAAACGATATCTTCTGGTATTAGGCATTACTGCTTGGGGAGAAAGATGCTGGCTGTCCACTCTGTCTAGGCCTGTTACCATATACCTCTATCATCCTCCTTCACTCCAAAGAGGCCTTTTCTCCTTGGAGCGATGGAAGGTGAGAGGTGACCTGACAGAGGTGTTTAAGATGATGAGAGGCATTGATCGTGTGGATAGCCAGAGATTTTTTCCCAGGGCTGAAATGGCTAACATGAGGGGACATACTTTTAAGGTGCTTGAAAGTAGCTACAGAGGGGACATCAGGGGTAAGTTTTGCCACACAAAAAGTGCTGGGCGTGTGGAATGCGCTGCCAGGTTGATGGTAGAGGTGGATGCAATAGGGTCTTTTAAGAGACTCTTAGATAGGTACATGGAGCTTAGAAAAACGGGGCTATGCAGTAGGGAAATTCTAGACAGTTTCTAGAGTAGGTTACAAGGTCAGCACAACATTGTGGGCTGAAGGGCCTGTAATGTGCTGTAGATATCTCTGTTCCAAAGTGGCAGCCCTCCCTCCCTCAACCTTTCCTCTTTATGGCCTTGCAGTCTTACCAAATCTCCCGACATTCCCATCAATTCCTCCAGATTCTACACTTGGCTACACTCCAGGAATATCACTCATCTACACAATTCTACAGCAGCCGGTGAATTTGCCAGCCTGCACGCCCAGAGGAGGCCACTGCGGCCACAGGGAGAGCGTGCTAACTCCACACGGGCAGCACCCACAGTCAGGATTGAGCGCAGATTCTTGAGCTGAGAGGCAGCAGCTCTCTCATTAGCTCTGCCACCCATCAGCCGAACTTGGGCCTGAACCCACACAACCACACTTCCATTGCATCTCTGCCGTGTGAGTGTGTGTGTGTTTTTTTTTCCCTTCGGGTGCTCCAGTGACCTCCCACATTTCAAAGACCTACAGGTTAGAGTTAGCAAGTTTTGACGTGCTATGTTGGCACTAGCTGTCCACTCTATCGTTGCCTCCTACCATCTTGTACATTTCTGTTGATTCTGTGTTTGCTTCCTAGCCTGGCAAGCTGACTGAAGCCTTCAAATACTTTGTCCAGGGAATGGGCTACAGTAAGTACAACCTCTTGAACCTTATTTAATGGAGTCTGTTTCCTGTTCACTGGCTTGTTTCTTGCCACTGTGCCTAGCCTCTGGATGGTTTAATGATGGAGTTCTCCTCCTCCAGCAGAATGAGCTATTTAGTGGAAGGATCCCAGAATAGACTCTGAAGAGGTGGGCAGGTTCTGATTCTTTCCAGAGTTTGAGAAGTGCACAGGTGGTCAAAGCAAGCCATTTTCAGGATATTTCTTGATGCTACGCAGTAATAATGGACAGTGGAAGGCTGCTGCTATCTCCTGAGGGTAGTCTCGTGCAATTTAAAACACTTGGGCAGTTTACTGTGAAAGCATCACCAGTGAAAGTGTCAGATTTAGATCTCAGTGGGAAGGCAGACCTCATGTTCACAATACTGGGGTTGTATGGTCAGGACAGGGGATCCAGTAGGTTACATGTGTGGGTGAGAGACAGACAGAACCCGTGCAAACACCTTAGACACATAAATATAGATAGGGTGCCTAAGACTTTTGCATAGTATTGTAATTTATCAATGTGGAGCAGAGTGCGAGTTTGTAAATCTGGCGGGAGCAAAAGTTGTTGGGAATGGCGAGGGTGAAGTGTCGCAGGAGTGTGTGACAGGTGGCAGAGAAGGAGTGCCAGGGGCAGGGATTGGCACAGTTACAGACACACCCAGCCCAGAAACACCGGGCAAGGTCATTTGATTCTAAACAATTTGTTTATTGATCATTACAGAATGTCTCTCTGGTGCTTCCTGCTCCCTTCCCCTTTTCCCAAATGTGATTCCCCTCTCCCTGCCCCCTTCCCACTCCCAGTCCACAATAGAGACTATATCAGAATCAGGTTTATCATCACTCATGTCATGATATTTTTCTTTGGCAGCAGTACAGTGCAGTACATAAAATTACTGCAGTACAGTTGAAAAGTCTTAAGCACCCAGCTTTATACTGTATATGTGCTTAAGACTTTTGCACAGTACTGTACTTAGTAATAAAATTTTGAGAATCCCCTTGATCCTTGGTGAACTTAACTGATGAGATGCACCATGGCTGTGTGGAATCATAATTTCTTGAAACAGCATAGGATTTTAAGGCTTATGATTTTGAACTTCTTATGAACCTCTTCCCTTTCACATTTCACATAACTTTTTTTTGTGTATTTAGCTGCTGTTTTAAGGAATATTTTCTGTTCAGTTTGACCACTCCACATGGGACTGCTAATTGAAATTTCTCCTGATTTATTAGTATCTTGTACAGTTGTGTGCTAAAGTCTTGGGCACATGTTAAAAAAAAAAATCCTGTAAAGCAAAAATGCTTTCAAAAATAAAATGAAGAGTTTCAAAAAATCAAAATAATTGCTTTAAAGATCAGAAAACAGTAAATAAAGAAATCAAGATACTATCCAGTGTGACTGCCCTTTGCCCTTAAAACTGTATCAATTCTCTTAGGTACACTCTCATGCAGTTTTACAAGAACATTGCCTGTAGATTGTGCGAACGTGCCACAGGTCTTCTGCAGACTTGGGTTGTCTCGCTTGCTTCCGTCTCTCCAGACAGCCTCGATGATGTTGAGATCAGGGCTCTGTGGAGGCCATACGCCCTGAAACTATATAAAAGATATAGGTTACCTAGGACTTTTGCACAATACTGTATCTGTGGCTTCCACTCAAGATTTTCCAAACTGGAAGCACAATCTCAACATTAATTCCAGCAAAAGATCTCATCTCATCATTTTCAGGTAACCTGCACCTGTTCCTTTCTTTCCCCTTCTGATCCACCTGCTTCTCACACCTTCCCTCTGCCTCTGGGGCCCACCTGCTTCTCACACCCACACTTAACCTACTAGGACTCTTCGTTATCTCAAAATTGCATTTTCTTGCCAACTTGTAAGTTAACCTTTAGTGAATCTTACACTAGACCTCCCAAGCCCCTTAGCAGCTCTGATTTCTGAATTTCCACACTAATTAGAAAATAGTCTATGCCTCTATTCCTTCTACCAATGTGATTGTCCATACACTTCCCTACACTGTATTCCATCTGCCCATTCCCCTAATCTGTCCAAGTCCTTCTGAAAGCTCACTACTTCCTCAAGGCTACTCGATACTCCACCTATTTTTGTATCATTTGCAAAGCCATCAATTCCATCAGCTAGATCTCTGACATGTGAAAAGTAGGGGACCCAGCACCGAGCCCTAAGGAATACCACTGGTCACTGGCTACCAACCAGATAAGGCCCCCTTTATTCCCCCAATTTGGCCTTCTGCCTGTTTAAAACAAAACAGATTTCTGCATCTGTGGCCTTTTTCTCGACCTCCCCCGACCTAGCTTCTTCTGTCCCTCCAGTTCTGATGAAGGGTCTCAGCCAGAAACATCGACTGTTTACTCTTTTCCATAGATGTTCCTCTAGCATTTTGTGTGTCTTGCCATCCATCCTCTCTTCCCTTCTCTCTCCTTGTGTCTCTACCTATCACCCACAACTTGCTGCCTCTTATCTCCACTCCTCCAACTAGATCTGTCTGCCCTTTGGTCCCCTCCTTACCTGGTTCCTTCTAGACCCCTCCACTCACCTCTTTATTGCGACCATCTCCCCTCTGCAAGTCTCTCTGCCCTGGAGCAAATTCTGGGGCTCTGAGGTGCTGGGTTCCACCTCCAGGGGTTTAATGCTGTTGGTTCCAATAGCTGCCTTGGTTTTGTGTGCCCGTATCCGATCATTTTACCTCAGTCATTGCTCGGTTTTCTCTGTTGTGGGAAATGCCAGTGCAAGATTTTCCCAGTTATTCTGTCCTCTTCACTGTAGTCAACACTGCCTCTCCAGTGCAGTAATGGGTCTATTGTGCTTAACGGCAACCCAGATACTTAAGTTCAGTTCCCATTACAGGACCTGAAGATTTTAAATTCAATTAAATAAGCTGAAATTTAAAATAACTTGGTAACAATGTCCACAAAATTGTTGTTAAAATTACAGAGTTGTTATTGAAAGTCAGTGTCCTTCAGGGAAGGAAATCTGCTGACCTTGGTCAGATTCAGATTAATTTACAGTGAACTGCATCGTTTGTTTTCACAACCCACACAACCCAAGGATGTGCTGGGGGCAGCCCGCAAGAGTTGCCACAGAACCCGGCGCCAACATAGCACGCCCACCATGTTCAGCAGAACAACGCAAGCCACAACAATGGAACAAGACAACAACAGCAAAACGAGCCCCTTTCCTCCCTCCCCACCCACTTACTCTCACACACCTCCAGGACAGGTGACCTCAGGGCCTCCAGCCGCCAATGGATTTGCAGTCTCGCAGACACTGGGCTTCTGACTTTGTATTTATTGCGATACCGTGCACAGTAGGCCCTTCCAGCAGCACCACCCAGCAACCCCTGATTTAACTCTCGCCTGATCACAGGACAGTTTATAATGACCGATTAACCTACCAACCAGTCAGTCTTTGTACAGTGGGAGGAAACCCACACGGTCACGGGGAGACGTGCAGACTCCTTACAGACAGCTGCAGGAATTGAACCCAGGTTGTTGGTACTGTAAAGCGTGGTGCTAACCATTATGACACTGCGCCACCCCAGTGGATTTGCAGTTCTGTCCACTGTCGGCATTTGCCACCGGACAAAGCAGTGTGGTAGACTTGCTCCTGGCCTCTGAAGTGACTCACCTGAGCTTTACAACAGCGTTACTGCCATCACGCTGTTTGAAGAGTGGCGAGGGCTGGTCAGTCCGCAGTGTTCACAAAATGGATTGTGATTCACCTTTTCGGACACGTGGCTGAGCTGGGTTGTAGAATCATACACAGAACAATTCCAAGTGCCACACACTCTCTGATTTCACCACCCCCCCCGCCCTTACTTTCCTCTGCACAAAATCCAAGTCACGCGGCACCAATGGTTCTGAACAATACACCCTAGCAAGGGTATTTCATCCTTGAAATGAAGGTTGTGTCGGGTTACGTGAATAATACAAGATCTAACAAGTTTCGCCCTGTATTGCATTTCCTTTTACATTTTATTCTAATTTGCTTTCTGTTTGAGTTGCTGCCAACCTGATGGCATGAATATCAATTTCTCCTTCCTGGAAACAAATCCCCCCCCCCCCCCCCCCCATCCTCATTCTAACTTTTACCTCCTCTAACCTGTCTTTCACTTCCGACATGTCCACTCTCCTCTCCCATCAGATTCTTCCTTCTCCTGCCCCTTCCCTTTCCCACCCACCTGGCTTCATCTATCACCTTCCAGCTCGTCTCCTTCCCCTCCCCCCCACCTTTTTATTCTGGCATTTCCCCCTTCCTTCTCAGTCCTGAAGAAGGATCTCGGCCCAAAACATTGATGGTCTATTCATTTCTATTGACGCTGCCTGACCTGGGGACTTGCTCCAGCATTTTGTGTGCGTTGTTCCAGATTTCCAGCATCTGCAGACTCTCTCTCGTGCTTCTTCCGTCTTCTGTTCACTCGTTCTTTTTGTGCTTTTCTTGGCCAATTCCCACTCAAAGGCAGCTACGCTGCTGCTCCTGGCCACACCAGCATTTGGGGTGTCCTTCACCAGAGTTCAGGTGAAATGATTCGATTGAAGATTAGCTGACGGCCTTCCTTTGGGCATTCCAACTCCGGAGCTTAGTGGAAGCCCTGTTAGTGTAGCAGCTGGCGCGGCGCTGTTACAGCTTGGGACGTTGGAGTTCGGAGTTGAATTCCTGCGCCATCTGTAAGGCGTTTCTACATTCTCCCTGTGACGGTGTGGGTTTCCTCCCACAGTCCAAAGACGTATCGATTAGTTGGTCATTGTAAATTGTGAATAGGCATGGGTTAAATAGGTGGGTAGCACAGCTCATTGATCCAGAAAGTCCTGTTCTGTGCTGTCTCTCCAAAGAAAATAAATAAAGAAGTCCAAAGTAAATTTACTATCTAAATACATATATATGGCAGCATATACAACCCTGAGATTCATTTTCTTGTGGGCATACCCAATAAGTCTATGGAATAATAAACCACAACAGAATCAATGAAAGGCCGCCCAGCTAGGGTGTTCAGCCAGAGTGCAGAAGACAACAACCTGCAAGTACATAAAGAAGAAATAAAGTTTAGATTCAACCTTTTGGGAAGAAATTTGGGGAAGCAGTTCTGCTGTATTCTGTATGTAGAAGCCCGGAGCTCTTCCATGGCAGCAGATTATACAGGTAGTTTAAACTGATATTAAAGGTGTTGGCAATACAGGTGACCGGAGTTAGCTCATTATCAAGCCACGATCTCAAGGTTTTAATTAGTCTATTTCTTGTTCCTAGTTCCTTGTCCAGCTGTACTTAGTTGCTGTTTAGTCTTGCTTTGATTTTTTTTTTACCCGGAACGGTTTAGTGAGTCCTTTCCTGTTTCTGGTCCCACTAAGCATATGGGCTGTTCAGTCTGTGTTCTGTTCTTTTTACCTGGAATGGATATTGGATTAGTTCTGAATGATCCATTTTGTCACAGTAATGGTTATGCACTCCTGAGAGACACTAGCGTTGAAAAGTGCCCAGTTTTTTCCCTACCTAGCCCAAGAATACTAGAGAGAGAAACTTGAAGACATGACAAAAGTCCACATTGATGGTCAGGACCTGAGGGTGGGGGTTTAGGGAGGAAGGAATTTAGTTAGGCTCAGATTAAAGTGGAAGAAACAGATCTACTTCAATTGTGCAGTGGTGCAACTCAACCTGGGAGACGTGGTGAACTAACTCTGCAATTGCTCTCTTGCCCGCAGTGTTTCGCAGTCATTGTGAGTATTGGAAGTGCTGAGTTGGAATGCATGCATGCTCTGGGGATCGCGGTCTTTGATACAATGGTGCCGTCTCGATGGGGAAGCAGCCTTGGGTTTCCGTAGAGGAAAGCTCTTTTAAATTAAAAATGAAGAAAATTTCAACATTAAGTGAACAGAATCTCTGATTTTCTCTTGGAAGTAGCTGGAAGATCTCTGTGATCACATGAATGTCTTGTCCTGGAGTCTGATTTCAGATGACACTGTAGTGATTAACCTTCATGTCCAATATGTCACGTACTGCACAAGTATAGCCAAAGGCCAAATTCATTATCTTTTTCCCAATATCCTGTCTGATTAACTTATTCCCTTTCAGTTCTCTCAGAACTCCCTCCCCATGGAAATTGTTAATAGATTTCAAATTTCTGCGTAGCGAGATCTGGACTGCACTGCAGTTGTTGGCAGTTTTAGTTGTAATACTCAAAAAGCAAATGGAGAAGTGTTCTTACTGCCCATTACGCCACTGGCATTTAGGACAGCAGTGAAGGTCCTCCATCTCTGGCAGTGTTCAGGGCTTTCTCTCAGTTTTCACTGCTGTCAGTCATGCGTCCCGGATGGAGACTCAGGAATACTGTCACACTCAGATGTAGAAGGACTCTTCATTGCTGTTTCCCTAACAGTTTTGTTTTACCAACCAGGGTTGTTAGCCCTGAGCTGAACCCCCGAACCTGGAGGACTGGTAGATTGCTCTTAGTCTGGCCTCTACCCTTTGACCTCGTTGGCATGACTGATTCCACCAAAGCATAAAGCCCTGACCCCAGTCAACGTAACTCTCCGGGTCATTGAGGCACACGAGCCTCCAAACCCAATAACAAGGTTGTGGCCCTCTTGAAGAGATAGGGTTTCAAAGGGGAATAATGGGGGGCAGGCTCATTGGATTACTGCTCCAATTGAGATAGTACGTGCTCAAGAGGCCAAATGGCCTTGTTCCATTGTGATGGAGATCTTACTTTTTATAGTTACAGCCTTGTAGAGTTGTAACAAGGGGTGAGGTTATTCCCCCGCAGTGACTGTGTATACAAGGCACCTAATTAACACTCTCCTCATCGCTTCTCTGAAATCATTTTGCCTCTTGGAATTGAGGTCTCATCTCCATTATGGAGGGAAGAACTAATGTTGAATCTCCTGTAAGTTTCCAATGAACCACTCATGGTCTAACACTTTTGCTGTAGCCCCCATTCAAAATTATTTTGTTTTAAAAAAATAAAATTCTCACCTCTAATGTGAGAATGCCAGACCATCAGGTTACAGTTGGGATGAGCTGAAGGTCTGTGCTCCATCTTTGCTGGCGGAGCTGGGATGACTGTTGAATGTTTGGAGACTCCATCACTTGCCCTCAGTACTGTCAGGCGAGGGACTAATACCTTTGCCTACTTCTGGACATTAGTTCTCTAGCCAATGACATTATCCAGAGGTAGACCTGTGCCCACCAGAAGTGTGCCCTGACAATGCCCTATGCAGTTGAATGGCTTGCTGGAGTTGTCTTCCAACTAATGGACATGGCAGACTGAGTGGATCATAAACTCTAGCAAGAGTGATAAATTGGGATTGGAGGCTTGAGAATGGACGCAAAGGGAGAAGGGGAAATGTTTCTGACTACAGATGGGATTGCTCATTCTATTTTGTTCATCACTCCAACAATCATGAGTATGAATTATTGAAATCCTCATCTTGAGATATTAGAAATCTGTTCATTTAGCAATTCTCCTCTTAAATATTTAAAATGTGGTTCACCTGTAACTAATCCAGAGCAACACACTGCATTTCTGATACAAAAGAGCCTCCTCGGTGGAAACCCAAGGACTTTTCCCTCCTCTGGACACTGTATGGTCTCAGCGCTGTTCTCTGCTGTAGAAGGAAGAGCACTCTGAAATGTTTGATGTCACTGTCTGTTGTCACTGAGCCCGTAGCTGGCTGCATGTTTTGGAGAGCGCGTGTAATGCATTTTTGAAAATTTTTGTAAATGATTTTTCTTGATAACCATAGTGTGCAGACTGTTTGAGAAAGGATAAGCATAGTGTCAACTCCAGCACTGACCAAGACTGCATTCACCTAATTGTGTGTGTGTGTGTGTGTGTGTGTGTGTAACTTCCCTTTTAGGTGTTTATCTTTCCTGCTTTAAAGTCGTCTGTGTGAGGAAATTTTGGAATCTGTGTGTCACTGACAAGGGTTTGCCTTCCCAGTTGTTCAACTGAAATGTATTTTAAATTTCCTTAAGTTCAAGTTTATTGTCATTCAACCACACACGTATACAGCTAAATGAAGCGTTGTTCCTCTGGGGCAAGATGCAAAACACAGTACATACAGTCACACACAGCACGTATACTGTAGTTACAATAGCACAGATGGTCATAAAACAATGTCAGCACAAGTCCCTGAGTGACATGGCCTGAAGATTGACACAAGGTGTGAGGTGCATGTTTACGTGAGACAGTATAATGTTGTTGGCACTAGTATAATAAAACAAACAGTGGTATAAATATGTGAAACAACAGCACTAGAAGATGAAAAGTGACCAGTGTCGGATGAGAGAGTGTCTGTGAGTTGGGGAATGGGGGAACAGGGCAGGGCATTCAGACACAGTGTACATATGAGCTGGGTGCAGCCTAGCGGAAGAAGCTGCGACTCAGCCTTATAGTTCGGATTCCTATGGTGCAGTACCTTGTGCCTGAGGGCGAAGAGATTGTGGGAAGCGTGAGAGGGATCTTTGACAATGCTGGAGGCTCTGCGTACGCAGAACTTTTGATATGTCCAAAATGCAAGAGACCCTGAAGTTCCTTAAGTGTCAACCCTGGAAGCACAGGTAGGCCAGACTAGTTATGATTATAGATTTCCCTCCTGAAGGACATTAGTGAACCAGACAAGTCTTTTATTTATTTATTGATTGATTGATTGATTGCAATAATCTAGTTCAGTCATTGAAAGATGGTGTGGCGAGTGGAAGCTGTACAAGCTGGCAGGGGATAGGTGAGACCAGGTAGGTGGGTGGGGAGAGGAGATGAAGTGAGAAGCTGGGAGATGATAGGTGGAAAAGGTAAAGGGTTGAAGAAGAAGGAATCCGATTGGAGAGGACAGTGGACCATGGAAGAAAAGGAAAGAGGAGGGGAACCAGAGGGAGGCGATGGGAAGCAACCAGAATGGGGAATGGAATAAGAGTGAAGGAGGGAGGGGAGAGAAATTAACAGAAGTTGGAGAAATTGGTGGTCATACCATAAAGTTGAAGACTACCCAGATGGAATATGAGGTGTTGCTCCTCCAACCTGAGCTTGGCCTCATTGTGACAGTAGAGGAGGCCATGGACACACATGTTGGTATGGGGATGAGAAGTTGATTTGTACCTCATTTGTGTACTCAGTGTGTACTGAGCTGTGTCGACAACTCTCTACACCACCTTGTGGTTTCGGGAAGAGCCTTTGCCATACCAACCTGACGTTGACTAGAAAGGCCCCACAGTGCTCTACAAGATGGGGCTAAGTTCTATTCTTGGACATCTATGCTAGATCTGTAATTGAGCATTGGTCTGATGTATTTTACTGGTTTGCTTTTTTCCATCCTCTCACTGCCCGCTCTGAAACCCTGAGAGCACATACCACCAGCTTCTAGCCCACTGTTAGCAGATTCTTGAATGATGAGATGGACCCTTGGCCTCACAGTCTCCCTTGTTGTGACCTTGCACGTTTTAATTTACTTGCACTGCACTTTGTCGGTAGCTTTTACATGTTATTCTGTATTGTTATGGTTTATTCTACCTCAACACACAGTGTCATGATATTGATCTGTGTGAGCAGTGTGCAAGACAAGCTTTTCACTGATTCTTGGTGCATGTGACAATAATAAACCAATACCAAACTCAGTCCCACACTCCTTCCCGATCCAATGCCCAAATCTCCTGCTCCTGTTTCATCTGTCTATCTCAGTCTCCTTAGCAGCCCTACCTGCAAAGTCTTCCACTTCTACCCCATTCTCACCAGGAAACCCCATCCCTGCTGTACCTAGGGAGCCCAATCCTACTTTTGTCTTCCCTTCCCAAGCCCCTGCCCCCACCATGGCCCCCAGACCACTGCAGCCTCTGGTTTTCCAGTCAGCTTGCTGCCTGGCTGCCTGCCACTTAAAGGCACAAAAGAGTCAAGTCAGAGCTCAGTACATCAGTCTGCCGGGGGCTACGCCTCTGGACTGTGCTGCTTGGTAAGAACACAGCTGAAATTGGGAAGAAGCTGCATATTGTAGAGTTGAACAAAATCCTTGGCTCTCTGGGAGTCCTTCAAATCCATGTTCATCATCTAGTGTCCATTCTGCACCAATCCCGTTTTGTTCCCCCCCCCCCCCCCCAGACTTCACCACTCACCTTCACACAAGGGACGGCTTACAACCCGCTAACCTGTGCATCCTTGGACCGCAGGAGGACCTATGTGATGTAAAGGTATCACTGCGTCTCACAGGGGCACCGTTGAATGCAGGGTTAAGCTGCAGAATTAAAACATCCCAGTGTCATTTCCCATGGTCTAGTTGAGAATCAATGTTATTCGTCACTGTACGTATACATGTGTAAGTAATTTGCTGTGGTGTCAGGGTGCCACATGCAACAAAAAAAAAGCAACAATGTTCAACAATTATAAAGAATGAAGAATTATGTGTATAAAAAATAAAGTTAGGGTTTGAAGTATGGATGTGGAATAAAACGTGCCTAAAGACCGGTATATATTTACAATGTAAGCAGCATTATTAAAAAGTGGATTAAAATCCTTGCAGTGCAGTGATGGGGTAATAGATAGAGGGGGGTTGTGGAGATCAGACTAGAATGGTTGATCAGATTGCAAGGCAGTTCTACTTTAATTCTGGTGTAAGTCACAGAGTGATAGAAAAGTAGAGAAAAAGGCCCTTCAGCCCATCTATTCCGTGCAGAGACATTTGAACGGCCTACTCCAATCGACCCGCACCCGGACCATAACCCTACCATCCATGTACCTATCCAAACTTCTCTTCAACGTTGAAATCGAGCTTCAATGCTCCACTGGTGCTGGCTCTCCACCGGTTTCCACTAGATAAAAGAAGAGAGTTCGCTGTCTGTGCTCCCTCTCCTGCTTTCTTTAGAGCAGCCCAAGCTGCTGTGTGTACACGTAGGTGAAGAAGATTAGATCGGTTATAAATCCCAGTGCAGGGGTAAATAGTCTCCGGTACTCATCATCCGTATTTATGACCGGAGGTTAGTTTCCGAAGGTATCAGTGCCTACTGAGTTGTATCATGAGAGGGCCAGTTACCATGGGAGCAACTGAGCTAACACAGAAACAGTAGAGTTGCTGCCTCACAGATCTAAAAACGCAGGTTCAATCCTGACCTCTGGCGCTGTCCGTGTGGAGTTTGCACGCTCTCCCTGAGACTTGTGTGGCTTTTCAGATCCCTCCACCTCCCAAAGATTTCTGTGGGTTGGCAGGTTGTAGATTGCCCCAGGTGTGTGTGGGCGGGGGGGGTGGAGGTGAGAGGCAGAATCTGACAAATAAAGGTTAGGGTCAGAGTTTGGAAGATTAAACTGGTTTGGGTGCGATTAGTGTACACATTGGTGCTTGAATGCCATTCTGTGCCCGTATCTCTATGGGGATGGGCAAAGTTCCCAGGGATGCTGCTGGCATCACACACACAATGCTGGAGGAGCTCAGCAGGCCCAAAATTTCGACTGTATTTTTTTTCCACAGATGCTGCCTGGTCTGCTGAGTTCCTCCAGCATCTTGTGCGTGTGTTGCTTGGATTTCCAGCATCTGCAGATTTTCTCCTGTAAGGATGTTGCCGGGTCTGGAGGACCTGAGTTATAAGGAAAGATTGAATAAGTTAGGACTGTATTTCTTAGCACGTAGAAGATTGAGGGGGGAGATCTGATAGAGGTATACAAAATTATGAGGGGTGTAGATCAGGTAAATGCCAGCAACACACACAAACTGCTGGTGGAACACAGCAGGCCAGGCAGCATCTATAGGAAGAAGTACAGTCGACGTTTCGGGCCGAGACCGTTCGTCAGGACTAACTGAAAAGAAAGATAGTAAGAGATTTGAAAGTGGGAGGGGGAGGGGAAAATGCGAAATGATAGGAGAAGACAGGAGAGGATGGGGTGAAGCTGAGAGCCAGAAAGGTGATTGGCAAAAGGGATACAGAGCTGGAGAAGGGAAAGGATCACGGGACGGGAGGCCTCGGGAGAAAGAAAGGGGGAGGGGAGCACCAGAGGGAGATGGAGAGCAGGCAGAGAGAGAGAAAAAAAAGGGACGGGGGAAAAAAAAAGCCAGCAGGCTTTTCCCACTGATTTTGGGTGGGAACAGAGGTAGTGGGCTAAGGGTGAAAGATCAAAATGTTTAAGGGGAACTTGAGGGGAAACGTCTTCACTCAGAAGGTCGTGAGATTGTGGAACGAGCTACCAGCTCAAGTGGTGCATGCAAGCTCAATTTTAACATTTAAGTGAAGTTTGGATTGGTACATGAACAGTGTGAACTATGATTTCTCCAGCTTCCGGTAATATTCTCCTCCCTCTTGGCATATGGATTTGAGGGGGTATGGAGGGCTATGGTCCCTGTGCAGGTTGATGTGAGTAGGCAGTTTAAATGGTTTCAGCATTGATTAGATGGGCTGAAAAGGCCTGTTTCTGAGCTGTACTTTTCTATTACTTTGAAAGACTGCATTTCAAATGGATGCATTCCTTAATGCGTGACCAATGCAGAATTGTAGCTTTTATGTTATTGAACTTGGCATGGCTTATGTTTTTGAAACCAAGGTTGAGGCTAGGAAAAGGGAGAGAGTAGCTTATAAAACAAGTAATTTATGCACGTCTATTTTCTTTGCCTTCTATATTCTGAAGTCTGCTATCAAGAAGTATTGTGGCATGTGGCATTAAATAAATGTCACTGCCAGGGCAGAAATTGATTGTAATGAAGTCAATTCTGAACTGTAATAAACTGATAGCAAGCTTACAGGAATCTTTAAACTGAAGCACAGTCAATAAAAGCAGCACTTGCATTTTCTTCCTCACGTTGCAACATCTCAAAAATAATTTGATGTAATTGCATCTCCCGCTGGTGGTACTTCAACTTTTCAGCCCGCGGTAACGCACACTTTGGCTAAAGTTCGCCTTAAGGGAAGTTTAACTGATGTGCATATGTTCCATCTAATTTCAGTGTACTGATGTTGGCTGCAGATTTTAATGAAGAGTTGACTACAGTTGTGTTAATTTGTATTACACTCTGGGCTATTTTGTTCACCTACCCTTCGGTTAGTGTAAAGGTCCATGGCATAAAAACCCCTGCTTTACTCCCTCTCCAAGGGAATATGTGTGCACAAAGACTAGACGGTCATAACCAGGTTTAAACCTCAAGGTCCCCTTCCTGTTATGTGTGGAGCAATGTAATTTAGTTATTGGTCTGAGCTCCTGTCACTCATTCTGTATCCCTCGCTCACTGTGTTACAATTTATGAATCTGTGACGGCAAGTACCTGCTATTCCCAAGATAAAACCATAAGACATACAGTGCCCGTAAAAGTATTCAAACCCAACCCCCCCCCAGATATTTTCATGTATCATTGTTTTGTAACATTGAATCACAGTGGATTTAACTTGGCTTTTTTTGACACTGATCGACAGAAAAAGATTCTTTCGCGTCAAAGTGAAAACAGATCGCTGGGGTAGAATAGTAGTTGGCACAATTGTTTACAGTGCCAGCGACCTGGGTTTAATTCCCACTGCTGTCTGTAAGTAGTTTGTGCCTTTTCCCCAGGACTCTGGGTTTCCTCTGAGTGTTCCAGTTTCCTCCCACAGTCTAAAGATCTACCGGTTGGTAGCTTAATTGGTCATTGCAAATTTTCCCATGAGTAGGCTAAGATTAAATCAAGGGTTGCTGGGCAACACAGCTCGAAGGGTCAGAAGACCCATTGTAACTCAATAAATAAATATTCCCAATGACTTGGTTGTACAACCAAGGTAATGAATTCCACAGATTTATCTCTCCTGGCTAAAGAAATCTGTCCTCATCTCTGTTCTATAAGAAGGAAATCCTTCTACTCTGAGGCTGTGCCCTCTGATTCTAGTCTCCCCCATATCCTCTCTATCTATGCCGTTCACCATTTGATAGTTTTCAATGAGAAGCTGCCCCCACAATAGCTGCCAGTATCACGTGGGAATGGGGCAAAGTGGAACACTGCCCATGCTGGGAGTGCAGGTGGTCTATGCTGGGGAATGGTTTGTACACTGAGGTTCTGAGAGTGTAAGTGCATTGTTCTGATATTCTTCTTGCCCCACCACCTCTGTGTGTTGTAGCCATTGCAGCATACTCCCAGCTGTCTGCTCTGACCTACTGTGTGTGACATGCTTTATATGATCAGTATTAACCTGGTTCTTTTCCTGTGTGTCCCACTCCCGTCCCGCCTGCTTTACAGTCCCGTACGTCCAGCTCAATCACCTGCACGGTGAAACAGGTAGCTCTTCGTGCATTATGTTCCATCATGCTTCAGCATTTCCCTCCTTCCCTCCTGCTTACTGCCCATTCATGGCTTTGTCTTGTGAGTCCTCGAGCTAAACCGCTGACAATTCAACTCGAGCACAATTTGATAAGTTTATGCAGTGCTCGTTTCCTCATTCAATCATTTCTTAATTCAATATCTTTTGGCACTGAGTTCCTACTTCTATCTGGCTGATTTCTAACTGTCGAGTAAAGATTTGTTTAAATAAAGCTATTGACTTTAAAAGATTGAGACTTGACAATTTAATTAAGTGAAAGAGGCTTTGTAGATTTTTTTTTGCTTATTGCAATGCATTTATGTCAAGGTCAAGATGAATTTATTATTAAAGTGCAGTGATGTCACCATATGCTACCTTGAAATTAATTTTCTTGCAGCCATTTACAGGAAAATCAAGAAATGCAGTTGAAGGAAAGTAGAATAGACAGTTGTGTAGTAGGCCTCAGTAGGTCAGGGTTGACAATGGATGTTGTCCTAACTGTCTAGCAAGCCAGATCAGTACAATATGGAGAGCAAGTTACTGCCTATGTAGCAAGCTCTCCTTCTCCACGTAGCTGATGAATCCAAAGGAATGGCAGGGACTAATACAGTTTGGCACCAGCAGTCACCAGACAGCGTTGAGCTCAACGTAGGACTGCCTTAGGGACTCCAGCTCTGTATTTCTCCCTCAGGGGTTTACTCCTGAGTGGGTGTAGCTGCAAGGCAGCGGAGGTTTGAGATCAGAGTTTTCCTTCTCCTAGATGAGATGCCAACCACGGCTGACAGGCCCCGTCTGCCTGAAGCGACTGGTTTTAAGGCGCCAGTAACTTTCCTTTGTCAGTAGAAACTGCTCTGCCGGGCTTGGTAGCTGGGACCCATGTGGAGGCCAGGAACTGAACATGGTTGTCAGAGGCTGTTTGAAGCACAATTCTCCCCATGACCTCGTGGGTTTCCTCTGGGTGCTCCGATTTCCTACCGTGCTCCACAGACGTACGGGTTAGGGTTCGTAAGTTGTGGACATGCTATTTTGGCACCAGAAGGATGCCGACACTCGCAGGCTGCCCCAACACAGCGACCGCGCTGTTGGTCATGACGCATTCCACTACTTCAAAGTTTCGATGTACATGTGACAAATAAAGCTAATCCTTTCCTAATCATTTAGAATTTATGAAGAACAACATATAAAGAATGACAGAGAAGATTCACGAGAATGATTCCAGGAATGAAAGGGTTACCGTATGAGGAACGTCTGGCAGCTCTTGGGCTGTGTTCCCTGGAGTTCAGCAGAATGAGGGGGGATCTCATAGAAACATTCTGAATGTTAAAAGGCCTGGACAGATAAGATATGGCAAAGTTATTTCCCATGGTAAGGGAGTCTAGGACAAGAGGGCACAACTTTAGGATTGAAAGACATTCATTTAGAACAGAGATCTGGAGAAATTACTTTAGTCAGAGAGTGGTAAATCTGTGGATTTTTTTGCCATGAGTGGCTGTGGAGACCAAGTCATTGGGTGTATTTAAGGCAGAGATAGATAGGGATTAGACAGGGCATCAAAGAGTATGGGGTGAAGGCAGGGGAGTGGGGATGTCTGGAAGAATTGGATCAGCCCATGATTGAATGGTGGAGCAGACTCAATGGGCCAAATGGCTTACTTTTGCTCCTATATCATATGGTGTTATGGACAAACAACCAATGTGCAAAAGAAGACAAACTATACCAATAAAAAATAAATAACAGAACAAGAGTTGTAGAGTTCTTAGGAGTGAGTCAGTAGTTTCTCGAGCCAGTTCAGCATTGAAGTGAGTGAAGTTATCCACTCTGGTTCAGAGGCCTAAACTTGGTGACGTGGGACCTAAGGCTCCTTTACTTCCTGCCTGATGATGGTTGGGTAGTAATTACAAGATTTCAGCCCTGTTGGGGGAGAAAACTTCTCTCAGCAAGTTTCCTTTTTCACTTTGTGATATTTGGATGCTTGTTTTCTGGCCATATTTAAATGGTGTTGACCTGGTGTTACCAGGGCTTGGATAAACTTCACTTACAGAGAGATTAGCTCTACTTATCGAGTGTGCATCGAAACAGAGTGAAATCTGTTGTTTGAATCAGCCAGGATTTTGCCGGTGCCACGCTTCCTCCGGCAACAAGTCATGTCCACAGCTCACAAACCCTAACCTGTACTGCTTTGGAATGTGGGTGGAAACTGGAGCGGTCATGCGTAGAACGTGCAAACTCCTTACAGTCAGCAGCGGGAATTGAACACCTATCTTAATAGCTGTAAAGCATTGTGCTAATCGTTCTAATACCTTGCTGACCCAGGATAGCAAATCCTGAGATGTTTATCAACTCTGGGTATTAAGGGAAATGAAGAGTGGGGTTGTAGCAAAGTTCGTAGTAAATTTATTATCAAAGTAGGGATATATCTCCATATACTACCCTGAGTTTCATTTTCTTGAGGGCATTCACAGTAAATACAAAGAAATACAATAGAATCAATGAAAAACTACACACAAAGACTGACAATCAATGTGCAAAAGAAGGCAGACTGCAGACACAAAAGACAAATAATAATTAGTAAAATAATAGTAAATAATAAGAAGGAATAGAAGCGATATGAGGGGTTCAGGTAAGCAATAAGCAGAAAACAGACCCAAGAGGCTAAATCAGTTCCTAATTTGCTTTTTCCCATGCCAGTTGCTGATATCAGCCAGAAAGTAACATTTTAGAGCAATTTTATTATGGATAATGTGGGCTTGTGATTATGGAAGTGAAATGATTGCGTGACACAAACACACCACCTCCACTGAAATCAGAAACTCCAGTTCGTTGGAGCTCCCGACCAAGCTGACGTATCCGAATACCATTCCATTCCATTGCTTTGTTTGTGTGTGGTCTCTTCTCTCATGCATGGCTCGTCCCCTTTGTGCCGTGGTCAGCATTGTACCTTGCTTCCCAGTTTTTGTGTGTGCATATGATCATGCATTTGTGTCAAGTAGGCTGCAGGCCTTCTTTTTCCCCCTGCCAAAACCAACCCCCCCCCCCACCCACCCATTACAAGGTGGACCTGGAACACGGAATGATTTGAGGCTTCCACGTCAACCAGATCATATTTTTCGGATGTTTTCTTGGTTATCTCATGTGCAGGGCTGCAGGTTTGATGGGATTTGAGGTAAAAAAAACTGCCCAGAAAGCGCCTAAATTGGAATCGGGCAGAGTTCTTTGTTAGAACCTCTGGTTTACAATTAAAGGAATCAGTGCTTCAGGTGGCCAAATCACTGGAAGATTTGGAGGAGTTCACCAGCATACTGTTAAGTACACAGAGTCATATTACTGATCGCTTGCTTCTGTAGAAATTTATTTACATGCTCTAATTAATAAGGCAGAAGTAGACACACTTTTCATAGTTAGGTCCTTGGTGCAAAACTCTGAAACATCCAGAAGATTGAGTTCAAGAGCAAGGAGCTTCCGTAAAACACTGGCTCGCCCACTGTGTCCGGCGCTGGGCCCCACCTCATCAGGATGGAGGTGGAGGCTTTTGAGAGGGTGCAGAAGAGGTTTTACAGCAAAAAATCCCAGGCACATGGATGAAAAAAAGGATGCTATCTGAGGGAAGGGTTAAACTGATCTTAGAGTAGGTTAAAATGTTGGCACAAATTTGTCAGCTGAAGAGGCTGTACTGTTCTATGTTCTAAGATTAGTGACTTGGGTTAGGTGGACTCCCCAGAGAATTTAGAATTGTTTCCCTTTGGAGAGATGAGGTGAAGAGATCTGATTGGTATTTAATGTCATGAAGGGTAAGGACAAAATGGGTAGGAAGAAACTTCCTACCTGGTGGAAGCCGAACTAAGCTGTTTGGAAAATGCTCAAAAGTAATACAAGAAACACTTTTTTTTTGTGCAGTGCCATTAGATTCTGGGTTAGATATGCCAGGAAAATAGTGGCCACAGCTTGTACTGTTGCACTTAAAACCTGTTTAAAGAAAAGAGTTTGCAAGACAATGGGAAAAGGCCAAGGGTGTGTGGCTGCCTGGATTGATCTTGGGTGGAGTCCATCCTGTGAGCATTCCGTTTGAGGGTTTCAGCTTCAGATGAGTTAATCGAGGGAAACTGTGAAGGTGAAACTATTGAGCAGACTCCAGGTTCCTTCCTGCCGAGTGCCTTTCAAGTTGACTGAATTGGTGAAGACAAAATGGCTGCCCTGGTAACAAAGTGGAGGCAGCTGATAGGCGCACATCCACCAGTGTAAGGACGAAGTTGACCGAGGCTGTTGGGTGCCTTCTCTGGTCTTGCAAACAAGTAGAAAAAGAGAAATCCTATAGGAACACTTGGGAAAATGTTACTAAATATAGAGGGGAGAGGGGATGACTGACTTGCGATGCAGTCCTAGGAATCAGGAGCAATATTTAAAATTCAGTCCAACCTGTGTTTAGAGAAGTACACTGAGGCTTTGGATTTTTGTGCCTCTTGTTGCCAAGCCTGAGGTAAAATATGGTCTGTTGTCTAACCCTGAGTTTCATCACAAGGTTGACGTGCGTGGTTGATGCAGTGCATCGTGGGGGACAGGTGCCCTCCAGAGCTGTGGAAGGAAGCTGCAGGCAGTGTCCTGTGATATTGGTGGGGGGGGGGGGTGATTTCCCCACAGAATGTGCTGAACCAGGCTGTTTCACTGATTCTGCTCAGAGCTTGCAAGCTTACTCATGGAAGGTTCCTGGAGAAACCTTGCTCAGATGCAGGGAAGTAATACCACAGCACCTTCCTTGTTAATGGGAACAGCCTCATCTGGAAGGGGAGAAATTTATCTTTACCCGTACTCTCAAACCAAAGTAACTTTGGATTAAAAGTAAAAACAAAAGATAGCGAACTTCTGGCTTTATGCCTGTAAAGAGAATGGACAGGTAAGCTGTTGTCTTAGAATTGCTTCGTCAGTGAAATCCTTCTTGCAATAGAAATTTAAGTTACATTTATATAGTGCCTTAGAAACAATAGTGTTCCTGCAAGCTTCAGAGATGGGTGACCGAACAGTTGGTCAAATGAAAAGTGATGGAAGTGGTGAGCATCTTTTGGAATTGAGATCTAATTGGGCATCTACATTGTTGAAAATGGGGGGGTGTAGCTAAACTGAGAGATGAGGAATTTTGGGCAATAGAGGAGATTACAAAGTAGGAAGTACAAATGGCAAAGGAGGGATTGGAAAAAAATCAGAATCGGCTTTAATATCTTTGTTATATGTTGTGAAATTTCTTAACTTAGTGGCTACAGTACAATGCAATATATGATAATATTGAAAGAAAAGTAAATGAATTACATTAAATACATATATGTATGTTAAATAGTTAAATTGAAAACAGTGCAAAAACAAATAATATATTTAAAAATTGAGGTAGTGTTCATGGGTTCAATGTCCACTTGGGAATTGTACAGTGGAGGGGAAGACGTTGTTCCTGAATCGCTGAGTGTGTGCCTTCAGGCTTCTGTACCTCCTTCCTGATGTAACAATGAGAAAAGAGCACGTCCTGGGAGATGGGGATCTTTAATGACGGACTCTGCCTTTCTGAGGCACCATCCTTCAAGATGTCTTGGACACTACAGAGGCCTGTACCCAAGATGGAGCTGATTAATTTTACAACTTTCTGTAGCTTTGCAGAAGCCCCCTCCCCATACCAGACATGATAAAGCCTGTCCGAAGGCTCCCCAAAGAACTTCTGAAACTGAAGGTAGAATGGTAGCTCAACAGGGTGCACCCTATTGGATAGCAAAATCTGACACACATGGTCAGTGTTGGGACATGAACAAAGTCACTGGAGAGACACTGAAGCTAGTGAATACAGAAGTGTTTTATTCAACAAAGTGAGACACTCTTGGAGGAAGAGGCCTCCTGACCCAATATTACATGACATTTTTATATGCTAAAGATCAAAGGTATAGACTATTCTGTAGTTACGATGTATCTACAATGCTTCCTCTGAATTACATATAGTTCTCACACCTCCTCCTTCACACCCTGAGAGATGTAGAATTTGAATGTTAATCAGCATTGTCTGATTTTCAATTAACTCCAGGAAAACTATCGTTCAGGGCTGCATTTTAACTTCAATCTTCAATCCACATTCATGTCTGAAGACTGGTTGCTGGTGAAGTTCATATTTGCTATATGCCATAACTCTGGAATGCACCCTAACAGTCAGACTGTATCCATTAAAAAAAAAGGAGATGCTGTCATATCACTATGGAGAAGATAATCTGATTGGAGATGGTCAGTATGGCGTTGAGAAGGTTAGGTCATGTCTCATGAAACTATTGAATTCTTTGAAGATATGATACCTATACGTGGATGATAGGAAAACAGAGGGCAATGTAGGAAGGAAGGGTTAGATTGATCCTGGAGTAGTTTAAAAGCTTGGCACAGCACCATGGGCTGAAGGGACTGTACTGTGCTGTAGTGTTCAATCCCAACACTTCGATCTCCAGGGTGTGTGCATGTGAGCAAGTCTCTGCTGAGGTGGAGACCACAAATAATCTAAACTGAAGGCAAAAGTCAGATGGGATTCCAATTTCCTATTGAAGATATGAAGATGATTCAAAAAGGCGCACACCATGGGGACATGAGGGATGGATTTAAAAAAAAATTAATGCTGGTTTATAAGGAGGTTTCATTAGCTTTTCTAGGAATGGGTGGAAGGGAGGGGATGTCAAGTGAGCCAAAGGAAGAAAGGCTGCCAGCTTTAGAAAAGGAGCAATTTCCATTCTGAGCAGATATGCAAATAGATTGTCTTCTTTGGTCAACTTACAGTGAGTGGTTGTGGAGAAGAAAATGGTATATTAGTTTAACATTCTTGATGTCTGATTGAACAGCCACTGAGTTATTTTCCGTGTAGCAGTTCTGTAGAGGAAAGCTCAATCAGATACAGAGATGGCAAGAGAATGCAGTTTCCAATTTAATGAAGTACTTCAGCTTTAGAACAAAGAAGTAACTTGACAAAATCATATCTGGGCCACTAATAGAATCAGTTTTAGAAAACTGATTCTCCCTGCACCCCACGTAAGTTCTCCCCAGGAAACTGGCCTCAGCAAGCTTGTAAGCAGAAGTAGTTTCAGTAATGTCTGTGATTTGCTTTTTAATTATCTTTTGTTTGTGTGTCCGTGTGTGTGTCCTCTTCCCTCATCTCCAGTGCCAGCTGTCAGCATGACCAGGCTAACCCGGGCTCGCACCACCTCGACCTCAAGCGTGGGATCCGGAGACGTCGCCCGCAACCAGTCTCCCACTGCCACCCAGGGCGATGCTATCGGCAACAGTGAAATAGAGCACGGCAGGTCTCAGACCATGGAAGTCTCCTGTTAAAACACCAACTTGTTCCTTTATTTATTCTTTTATTCCTTCCTTGGATTTAAGAAATTCCTCTCAACATGGCTGAGCTGCGGCCTCAAAAGTGCAGAAATTCAACAATGGAGAGCAAGTTGAATTGTCTCGTTCGTGCATGCTGGCACTCTGGTTCTTACCCTGTGGTTGATGTTCTGTTTTTGTTTCTCGCCCGAGTAGTGTTACGTTCCAGAAGTTTACATGCTAGTCAGGATGTCTTGTTTCTTCCTCTCTGGATATAAAAGGGGCTGTGCTAGAACTTCCTCACTCCACTTTGTGATGCTATGTAATGGGGAAGCATCAATGTTTTAAATTCTGCACAAAGTTTTATCATAATCCTTTGCTAGACGTTTCAGTTGCATTGAACTCTCTCTCGCCAAAGGCTGGGCATTTGGGTATGGAGCTAGGTTTAAGCTTGATGTTGCACTGCAGTCCCCAGCATGTGGAGACTTGTGAGGAGATACCGGATCCTTTTGACTTAAATGTTTAAGCCCATTGGCGTGAATACTCCTGTTATGCCTAAAGATCCTACTGTGCTGCTAAAATAACTGAGTGGCCTATTTCTGCCATTTTAGCCCCCATGCCAGCTGCCCGTGGTTCTCATTGTCAGTTTGACCTTGACATTGCTGGCATAAAACGCCCGAGAAAACTGGCTTAGTCATTGATACACTTGAGGATTCAAGGTGACCTCTCCAACAAGCTTCTCTGCAAACCAATCTCAAAGATCTTCACAGTATATGATTAGGTCTTTTGTTAGGGAGGCCATTATCCACCCAAAGGCACGACTGGATTGAAAATGAGGAAGAGTGGTTAGCAGTGGGGATGAGGAGTACACATTTAGACTGTTAAGTTTTTCCCCAGAGAGCCTCTACTCAACTCCGTATTCCCAAACCCAGGATGCAAATGCCCCTTTAACTGCTAACTTCGCTTCTCCCTTGCTTTCAGTGGTAGAAGGATAGTGAGCTTGAGTTTTTTTTAAAAATCCTTTCTGCCATTTGGTGTGGAATTAGGAAGCACCGTGGGCGTTGACCCAGACCCACCCTCTGAGTGACCTGAGTTTGTGTCTAACTCTTGCCCTTCTTTACTTTTTCTGTTCTCTGAGGCTGGAGCACCATCTTTAAAATATATATATATATATATTAAAAAGTTGTAGAAAGAAAAAACACCAGTACAAAAACACGTTGTGTAAGCTTGTAGTGTCTGTGTGTAGGTTTGTTGTGATAAAGTGCCGTCCTTAAAGACCTAGAGATGTACTAAAGAACTGATATGAAATACAATGAGCCGCGGCTTACACTTTTGTAAATGGCTGCTGGATCCAGATGTTCGTGTGCATTTGCAGCTGGAGTTCATTTAATTCATTTATTAAAATAGAAACCTGTTGTTATGCAAATTGCTTTGTTTTGCCTGTAGTCCAATAATAACCAGTCACTGGGCGTGAAGGACTTTGCCTTCTGTTCTAATTTTCTTCTAACATTGGATCAAACTAGCCCTCAATGTGGTTAATGAATGATTTCATAGAGCACTACGCACAGGTACAGGCTGTTCGGCCAGTCCAGTCTGTGCCAGACTGTACTCTGCCTCGTCCCATCTATCAGCACCTGGACCATAACTCTGTATTCCCTTCCTGTATACAAACAGCTCTTAAATGTTGCAATCAAACCTGCTTCTACCACTTCTGCAAACTCAGTGGAAAAAGCTTGTTTGTGTTTACCCTATCTATACCCCTCATAATTACTGTGCAGTACTCTGCGGAAGTCTTGGGCACAGATATATAGCTAGGGTGCCTAAGGCTTTTGCACAGTACTGTATTTGTCAATATGGAGTGCAAGGCGAGCTTGTAAATCTGGTGGGAGTAAAGGATGTTGGGAATGGCCAGGGTGGAGCACCATGGGAGAGGTGTGGGACAGGTGGCAGAGGTGGCAAGGGTACAGACAGACCCAACCCTGAGACACCAGGCAAGGTCATTTGATTCCAAACAATTGGTTTACTGATCATTAGAGAATGTCTTTCTGGTGCTCCCTGCTCCCTCCCCTCTCCCTTCCCTTTTTCTCAATCATGATTCCCCTCTCGTTGCCCTCTTCCCACTGTCAGTCCACAACAGCAACCCATATCAACATCAGGTTTATCATCACTCATAAATGTCATGAATTGGTTTTAGCGGCAGCTATACATAAAATTACTACAGTACTGTGTAACAGTCTTGGGCACCCTAGCTGTATGTATATGTATGTATGTATATATATATACACACACCTAAGGCTTTTGCACAGGACTGTACCTATTCAAACTCTCTTAACTGTTGCAATTGAACCTGCAACTGCTACTTCTGCTGGTAGCTCTTTCCACACTCACACCTCCTACTGAGCGAAGAAATTCCCCGTCAGGTTCCTCGGAAATATTTCACCTTTCACCCAAATCTCCCCTCAATCTTCTACGCTCCAGGGAATAAATGTCCTTCAATCTGGTCTTGGAACAGGAAGGGGAGAACGTTTGCATCAATACAAAGCCTAATGTAGACCATGTATATGTTTTCACCGAGTAGCTGGAATCTTAAACTCACACTGATTTCTCAGTCACACTTTCTTTACTTGTGCACAAGGAGAATAGCCCGGCCCGTCACCAAATTGTTCCGAAATCCGAACAGAGAAATTCCATTTTATACAGAATTGATTAATGGGTACTGATATTGACCAATTGGAAACTTGGTGCATGTTTACGTAATCAATCACCAATCATGCTATGATAATACAGGTATTAACCAATAGAGTCTCCACATTGAAGGTTAGTAGTACTTAGAATTAGTAAAACAACTAACAGTGAGTGTCACTTTAGAATTCTCTGTTTGCATCCTTGATATGTCAAATGTTTCCAGTCCCGCACTGTGCAATCCTCTTCAAATACTTTCCTTGCCTGGGGTGGCTACACACTGTAAATTATTCTTGCCTGGACATTTGTCGTAATCCTTGCTGCAGCTTCCACTTCTGGGCACTCCGTAGCAACACATTTCAGAAACAATATGTTAACTGGAGAGGAATGCCACTGCAGATTTGATAAAACAAAAACAGACAAAAAAACTTCTTGAAATTCTCAGCAGGACAGGTGGCTTCTGTGGGAAGAGAAGTAGTTAACATTCCGGGTCGTTCGAGGATAGGTCAAGTGAGCTAAGGCTTTTCTCTCTAAAGCAAAGGAGGATGAGAGATGACTTGAGATGGAGGGGTACAAGATGATAAGAGGCATAGAACAAGTGGATGACCAGAAACTTTTTTCCAGGGCAAAATGGGTAACATGAATGGGCAAAATTTTAAGGTGATTGGGGAAAGCATTTTACACAGAGAGTGGTGAATGTGTGAAATGCCCTGCCAGGAGTAGCTGTAGGGGCAAATTCATTAGCATCTAAGAAACTCTTAGATAGACACATGGATGATAGAAAAATGACGAGGGAAGGGGTAAATTCATCTTAGAGTTGGTTAAAGGGCTGGCAGAACATCGTGGGCTGGAGGACCTGCACCGTGCGTAATGTTCTATGTTCAAAGACGTTTCATCAGAACTGGGATGAAGACAATCTTCAAAAATGTCTTGATGGAGTGGAAGTGAGAGTGGGATGTCTGATAGGGTGAAAGTCGAACTGACATGGGGATAAGTTGTAAACAGAGTTGTCTGCTCAGTGAGTAAACAGAAACAATTAGAGAATGGGAACACAGAAAAAAATGTTGAGCAGGGGTGATGAATGTTTTCGAGAGCGTGTGCCCAAATTGGTGGTAATCTTCTAAAAACAACTTTCTTGCAAGCCATGGTAATTTTGGGCAGAGATTATAATTGATTAATGAATTAGTAACAAAAATTATGAACTTTTTAAGGAAAAAGTATGAGTCTTGTTGCTTATTATGTGTATGAATTATTTTGCTATTAATAAAACTATAACGGACTGAAATAAAGCATTTTAGAAAACCTGTTCAAAAGTTATTAATATTGCTATCATTTCAAATAGTTTTGTTGTTGTAACTGTTTACTATCCAAATACTGATGTGTACACCAGGTCTGTGAGAATTTCAAAGTGTATCATCGAACAATGTGTCTGTCACAACCGTCTAGCTGGTGCCAAGCTGGCGTGAGATATTCCCTGTGAAAACATTTCTCTGCTTGGGTTGTTAAAAAAAATCATTTGTTGCTACATTTGGCAGTAAAGTTAATCGTGTATCTTTTTTATTATGAATGGTAATATAAAGAATTGAGGGGCAACACTGCATGCCACATTACAGCAAAGTTTTTGCCCATGCCATCTTGGTCAGGTGTGCCATAGGTTTGCCACCCCTGTAGGAGCTGCAAAATGCAGAGCAGGAGGACCAGCCTGGGAGGTCAGGCTGAGATCATCCCCCAATCCCAGAGCTAAAATAAGAAAGGGGGAAAAGCAAGGTGAGTTAATATCTTATGTGAGTGGCCGTTGTAGACAAGAAATCAAGTTACCGGAAGGTGTAGAATTCAGTATTGAGTTTGGAAATATTTAATGATTATTTGTCACAGGTTCATTGAAACATAGAGTGAAAATGCATTGTTTGCACCAAAATTCAAAATAAATTTAGTATCAAAGTACATATGTCACCATATACAACCCCGAGATTCATTTTCTTTTGGGCATACTCAATAAATCCATAATAGAATAATAACGATAATAGATTCACTGAAAGAATGCACCAATTTGGGTATTCAACCAGTGTGCAAAAAACGGCAAATTGTGCAAATAAAATAAATAAATACTTTATAGATATCGAGAACTTGAAGAGCCCTTGAGTCCATAGGTTGTGGGAAGATTTCAATAATGGGCTATCGAAGTGACTGAACCCAATGTTTGGGCAATGGTTTAAGCTCGAGGCCTGATTGAAAAGGTCAGGATGCTGGAGACCAAAGCAGGGGATGGACCCCGCTCTGCACTGAACTAAGAGTGGAATTCAGTTCAGAATGCTATTTGCTTGCAATGTGCTTTTTTTCTCAGCACATTGGGTGCTTGATGGTCTCATTTTTCATGGGCTGCTTTGGAATTTTTTGTTTTGTGGCTGCCTGTTAGGAGACGAATCTCAAGATTGTATAATGTATGCATACTTAGATAATAAACGTACTTTGAAGCTGAGTGGAATTCAGCAGGGCCAGGGGAGGCTGCAGAGGGTTGTAAACCTGGTCAGCTCCATCTTGGGCACTAACCTGCGGAGTGCTCGGGGCAGCTTCGGGGAGCGGTGTCTCAGAAAGGCAGCGTCCATTATTAAGGACTTCCTGCACGCACTGTTACTATCAGGTAAGAGGTGCAGAAGTCTGAAGGCACACATTCAGCGATTCAGGAAAAGTTTCTTCCCCTCTGCCATCCGATTCCTAAATGGACATCGAACCCTTGGACACTGCCTCACTTTTTTTTAATATGCAGTATTTCTGGGGGGTTTTTTGCACATTTTAAAAATCTATTCAATATGTATGCTGTATTATTATTATTTCATTTATTACTTATTCTTGTCTTCTAGATTATGTATTGCATTGAACTGCTGCTGCTAAGTTAACAAATTTCACGTCACATGCCGGTGACAATAAACCTGATTTTGATTCTGATTCTGATTTCCCCTCTGGTTCAAGAGCCTGATGATTGAGGGGTAATAATCGTTCTTGAACATGGTGGTGTGAGTCCTGAGGCTCCTGTACCTTCTTCCTGATGATAGGAACATGGCCTGGGTGCTGGGGGTCCTTGATGATGGATGGTGCTTTCCTGCAACAGCTCTCCATGTAGATGTACTCAATGGTAGGGAGGGCTTTACCCGTGATGGACTAGGCCGTATCCACCAGTTCTTTGTAGGATTTTCTGTTCAAGGGTGTTGGTGCTTCCATGCCGGGCTGTGATGCAGCCAGTCAATTTACTCTGCACTGCGATGCTGTAGAAATTTGTTACAGTTTTAGATGTCATGCCAAATCTCCACAAACGCCTAAGGAAGTAGTTAATAACCAACACAATCTGAGTATGTGCTGGGAGCAGCCTGTAAGTATTTCCACATTCTGTTGCCAACATAGCATGCCCGCAGCTTACCTGTAATGTGGGAGGAAACCCGAGCACCTGGAGGAAACCTCACAGTCATGAGGAAAGCTTACAGGCAGCAGGTGGAAAGTGAAGTACAGTACATCAGACCTCATTGTAACAGCACAGGTGAAATGGTCAGAGAGGGATGGAGAGTTAAAGGAATCTGGGAGGTTTCTCAGATAAGTTTTTATTCCAGGAATGTAGGAGGGTTGTGGATTAACTGGATAGGAGAATCTGAAGCTTTCAATTGAGGTGCTTGTGAGGTCATTCACTTTAGGATCTTAAGAGCAAGGTGTGCATTCTAAATGGTAAAGAACTCAAACGTGTTCAGCTTGAAAGAAAATTTACAAATAAAATGTTGGAAATCTGAATGCTGTTCTTGGGCACCATCTGTGGAGAGAGAAGAATGCTTCAGGTTGAGGACCCTTCTTCAGAAATGCATGAAGTTCAAAGAAACTCCCTGTACATAAAGAGCGTTCTCGATGCCTGCAAGACATGAGACTATATGGCCCATCGAGTCTGTTCCACAACACGTCTGTACGTTACAAATGTGAGAAGGTCTCCAGATTCTGGAAATCCAGAGCAACACACACACAAAATGCTGGAGGATCTCAGCAGGTCAGGCAACATCGATGGGAAATGAATAAACAATTGACATTTCTGGCCATTTTGGGATTGGAAAGGAAGGGGAAAGACACCAGAATAAGACAAAAGTGGGTGGAGGGGAGGAAGGATAGCTAGGAAGTGATAGCGGAAGCCAGGTGGGCAGGAAAGTTAAAGAGCTGGAGAAGAGGGAATCTGATAGGAGAGGAGAGTGGACAGTAGGAGAAAGGGAAGGGGGAGGTGGTGGGCAGGTGAAAAGAGGTAAGAGGCCAGAGGGGGGGATTTCCTTTACTGGAAGGAGAAATCATTAATCTGCTGCATGTCAGTTGAGAGTCAAACATTTCATCTTAAACATAACAAAACGTGGGGTTAAAGAGTAAACAAAAGCTGGTGTAACACTTTTAATATAGTGCCGCCTATAGAGGGATCCATTCTTCCTTCAGCTTAAGGAGGTCAATGTTGGAAGAATCAGCTGCAGTTCAGGGACTTGAAGCTCACTATCACTCACGTAAACGGCCAAACGAAACAACATTCCTCAGAGACCAAGGTACAGTGCGTGTTTCACCTACCGTACATAAAATAATATGAGCACAATAATGTTAACAGATAAAAAAGTATCCTGTAGATGTAGAAGTTGGCATAAAGTGCATATGCAATATACAGTTAAATATACAACAATCTTACTGCTACTGGCACTGTTATAAATGATATGCTCTGGGTGGTATCAGGGAGCTGTTCCCCAGACTAACAATCCTTGTTCTTATACTGCGGTACCTTCTTCCTGACTGTAGGTGGGCAAAGAGATTGTGGGACGGATGGGAATTCAACTCTTCTGGTAAACATTCTGGATGGTGGGAAGAGACCCTGATGATTCTGTCAGAAGTGCTCATGATCTTTTGCAGGGCCTTGTGTCCAGATGCCTTGCAACTCCCATTCCAGATGGTGATACAGCTGATCAGGGCACTCTCGATGGTGCTCTGGTAGAATATGGTTAGAATGGGGGTGGGGAGCTTTGTTCACCCTCTTCTGACAAAGGGTTTCAGCCTGAAAGGTCAACTGTTAATTTCTTTCCATAGCTGCTACCTAACCTGGTGACTTCCTCTAGCATTTTGTGTGTGTTAAGATTCAGAGCTTTTAGACTGTAAGACCATAAGACATAGGAGCAGAATTAGGCCATCTTGCCCATTGAGTCTGCTCCTCCATTCAATCATGGCTGATCCTTTTTTCTATCTCCTCCTCAACTCTAGTTCCCTGCCTTCTCCCCGTAACCTTTGATGCCATGCCCAATCAAGGACCTATCAATCTCTGTCTTAAATACACCCAATGACCTGGCCTCCACAGCTACACGTGGCAACTAATTCCACAAGTTCATCACCCTTTGGCTAAAGAAATTTCTCCATATCTCTGTCTCTCTCCTGAGGCTGTGCCCTCTTGTCCTAGACTCTCCCACCATGGGAAACATCCTTACCACATCAACTCTGTCTAGGCTTTTCAACATTTGAAAGATTTCATTGAGATCCCCCCCCCCACCCCATCCTTCTGAATTCCAGTGAGTACAGACCCAGAGTCATCAAACGTTCCTCATATGATAACCCTTTCATTCCTGGAATCATCGTTGTGAACCTCGTCTGGACCCTCTCCAATGGCAGCACATCTTTTCTAAGACGAGAAGCTCAAACCTGTTCACAATACTCAAGGTGAGACCTCACCAGTGCCTTATAAAGCATCAGAATCACATCCTTACTCTTGTATTCTAGACCTCTTGAAATGAATACTAACATTGCATTTGCCTTCCTCACCACTGACTCAAATGACAAGTTAACCTTCAGGGTGTTCTGCAGAACGACTCCCAAGTCCCTCTGCATCTCAGATTCCTGTATTTTTTCCCCATTTAGAAAACAGTCTACACATTTATTTCTGCTACCAAAGTGCATGACCATTGTATTTCATTTGACACTTCCTTGCCCATTCTCCTAATCTGTCTAAGTCCTTCTGCATCCTACCTTTTTCCTCAACACTACCTGCTCCCCCACCCCCAGCCAATCTTCATATCATCTGCAAACTTGGCAACAAAACCATCTATTCCATCATCTAAATCATTGATATACAGCATAAAAAGAAGCGGTCCCAACACTGAACCCAGCGGACACCACATAGTCACTGATGGCCAAGCAGAAAAAGATCCTTTCATTCCAACTCCCTGCCTCCTACCAATCAGCCAATGCTCAAACCATGTTAGTAACTATCCTGTAATACCATGGGCTCTTAACTTGGTAAGCAGCCTCAAGTGTGGGCACCTTGTCAAAGGCCTTCTGAAAGTCCAGATGTACAACATCCACTGCATCCCCTTTATCTATCCTACTTGTAATCTCCTGAAAGACTAGATTATTATCAAAGTATGCATACAGAGTATAACTCTGAGAATCATCCTCCCACAGGCAGCCATGAAACATGGCTACCGTTCAAAGAAAAAGTCAAATACCCAATGTGCGAGAAAGAGCAAGTGCACAGATGGCAAAGGGTGAGCGAACAACACATAGAATATCAAGCATCAAACCAGGAGTCCAGGGGTATTCAGTTCAGTTCAGTTCAGTGCTACACCGGTAGCCAACCGCAAGGCGAGGAGCTAATCTTCTCCAAAGTGCCTTAGTTTGTACTGAAACTCCTCAAAAACAGCAAAAAAAAAATCAACAGAATTCAGAAATACATGCAATATTAACCTCAAAGTTCCCCCAAAACAAATCTACAGTCATGAGCCTCGCCAATCAATCTTTGCAACATGGAACTCGCAGTTCCTGCATTTTTCTCCCAACAGCAGCTACTGAGAGGGGGAGGAAGTCAGGACAAACGCAGGCAGATGGCGAGGAACACCCGCCCGCTCTCCTTCTCGTGTTGGTTGACTTCACCCTTACTCGATGTCTCAATTGGACTCGCACCACACTTCCACACCTCCAAGCTGCACACTCCGTTCCAAACCTCACCAAACTCCCTCAGAGACAGCAAAGCGCCAGATTGCTCAAACGGTCCCAAATCACACCCTTGAAATGTAAATCACAGGCTTCAAGCACGTGCACCTTAGTAATGGAGTTATATTTGAATGAAGAAGTAAAGAAAGTAATTTTGTGAACGGTCTGCAGGTCGTCACTGAAGGTCACTGGTGCCATCTTATCAGATGTTGCTCCTGTTTCCACCCAGAGTACAATGTACTAAGGGACACAGCAAGGAATGAGAGAAACTATTTCTTAGTCTGATCCTTTATTTCAAAAGAGAATTAGAAATTGGCTTTTTGGGTGTCAAGTCAAAAACACTTCTTCAGCTGCTGGTAGAATTCTCTACAAGAAGCTTCTACAAGGATGCACAAGAAGCCATCAATACATCAACAATTACTCTAACAGGAGAAAATCTACAGATGCTGGAAATCAAAGCAGTACACACAAAAAGCTGGAGGGACTCAGCAGGTCAGGCAGCATCTACGGAAAAGAGTTAACAGTCAACATTTTGGGCCAATGACCCTTTCGGTAACAATTTCTCTAAATTTCTTTTCAGTGCTTCTTGTATATTCGCTCCCGTGGGGGACACTGCGAAACTGGTTTGGCAGTGCATTAGCTGCACAAGTTGTCGGTGTCTTTCTTTGACAAAAACTCCTTCAATAAATTTGTAAATTTATGCCATGTGGTATTGAGGTGCAGTGGGGAAACTTCTCTTGCATACCATCCAAACACATCGATTTATTACATCCGTGCATTGAGAGTACAAGGTAAAACACCAGGAGTGCAGAACAAAACGTCACTGTGCAGATAGACAGGTACATGGATCACAACAGGGTCTATTGTGAGGCCAAGAGACCTCTGGGGAAACACTCAATAGTCAAGTCAAGTCACTTTTTATTGTCATTTCAACCATAACTGCTGGTACAGTACACAGTAAAAACGAGACGTTTTTCAGGACCATAGTGTTACATGAAACAGTACAGAAACTACGTAAAAAAAACAACACAGAAAAAAAACTCCACTAGACTACAGACCTACCCAGGACTGCATAAAGTGCACAAAACAGTGCAGGCTTTACAATAAATAATAAACAAGACAATAGGGTAGTAAGGTGTCAGTCCAGGCTCTGGGTATTGAGGAGTCTGATAGCCTGGGGGAAGAAACTGTTACACAGTCTGGTGGTGAGAGCCCAAATGCCTTGGAGCCTTTTCCCAGACGGCAGGAGGGAGAAGAGATTGTATGAGAGGGGTGCATGGGGTCCTTCATAATGCTGTTTGCTTTGCGGATGCAGCGTGTAGTGTAAATGTCTTCTAAAGGCAGAGCAGAAGCTGTCTTTGAGCCTGGCCGTACCTGCTGTCAGGCAGTTGTATCTCTGCCTGATGGGAGAAGGGAGAAGAGAGAATGTCTGGGGTGGGTGGGGTCTTTGATTATGCTGGCTCTTTTACTGAGACAGCAAGAAGTGTAGACCATGGAGGGGGAGGCTGGTCTCTGTGACGTGCTGAGCTGTGCCTACGACTCTGCAGTTTCTTGTGATCACAGGCAGAGCAGATGCCAAACCAAACCATTATGCATCCAGATAAATGCTTTTTATAACGTGCCAATGAAATCTGGTAAGTGTCAATGGAGACTTGCCAAACTTATCATGCTTCTTGAGGAAGTCGAGGTGCAGGTGAGCTTTCTTGGCTGTGGAGCCGAAGTGGTTGGGCCAGGACAGTCCATTAACATTATCGCTGGACAGCAAACTTTTTCAAAAGTGTTGCTCCATCAGAAGATTTTTGTGGTAATGACAGACCGCTGGAGCTGAACACAAATATAATTTCAGATTACTTGTATCATATAGGAATTTGGAGAACAAGAAATTAACTTTTATTAAATATAATGCGTTCCATTGCATAACAGTGAGACCATAAGTTATAGGAGCAGAATCAGGACATTTGGCTCATCGAATCTGCTCCGCCGTATCATCATGGCAGAGCCATTTTCCTCTCAGCCCCAATCTCCTGCCTTCTCCCCGTATCCCTTCATGCTCTGACCAATCAAGAATTTATCAGCCTCTGCCTTAAATATACATAAATACTTGACTACCACAGCTGCCTGTGGCAAAGATTTCCACAGATTCACCACACCCTGGATAAAGAAATGCCTCCTCATCTCCATTCTAAAAGGACACCCCACTATTGTGAGGCTATATCCTCTGGTTTCAGAGTCTTCTACCATAGGAAACATCCTCCCCACATCCACTTTATCAAGGCCTTTCACCATTCAATAGGTTCCAATAAGGTCACCACTCATTCTTCTAAATTCTAGTGAATACAGGCCCAGAGCCAGCAAACGATCTTCATATGACAAGATATTCAATCCTGGAATCAATTTCATGAACCTCCTTTGAACCCTCTCCAGTTTCAGCACATCCTTTCTAAGATAAGGGGTCCGAAACTGCTCACAATACCCCAAGTGAGTCCTCAGCAGAGCTTTGTAAAGTCTCAACATTACATGCTTGCTCTTATATTCTATACCTTTTGAAATGAATGCGAACGTTGCTTCCTTACCACAGACTCAACCTGCAAATTAACCATAAGGAAATCCTACTTCAGGACCCCAAGTCCCTTTGCACAACAGTTTTTTTTCATATTTTCTCTTCATTTAGAGAATATTCAACTTTTTCACTTCTTCTACCAAAGAGCATGACCATACACTTCCTGATGCTGTACTCCATCTATTTCTTTGCTCATTCTCCTAATCTAAGTCCCTCAGTAGCCTCTCTACTTCCTCAAAATTACTTGTACTTCCACCTATCTTCATATCGGCAACAAAGTTTGCAACAAAGCCATCAATTTCATTATCCAAATCATTGACATATAACAGAAAAAGGATCCGTCTCAACACAGACCCTTGTGAACACCACTAGTCATCAGCAACCAGTCACAAAAGGCTCCCTTTATTCCCTCACTTTGCTTCCTACACTGTTTTATCCATGTGGGAATCTTTCCTGTAATACCATGGGACCATAGCTTGCTAAGCAGCCTCATGTACGGCACCTTGTCAAAGGCCTTCTGAAAATCCAAGTACACAACTCAACCAATTATCCTTTGTCTACGCTGTTTGTTATTTCTTCAAAAAGTTCCAACGGATTTGTCAGGCAAGATTTTCCCTGACTACAGCCTATTTTATCACGTGCCTCCAAGTACCCTGAGACCTCATCCTTAATAAGTGACTCCAACATCTTCCCAACCACTGAGGTCAGTCTAACTGGCCTATAGTTTCCTTTCTTCTGCCTCTCTCCCTTCTTGAAGAGTGCGTGACAGTTGCAATTTCCCATCTTCCGAAACCATTCCAGAATCTATTGATTCTTGAAAGATCATTACTATTGTCTCCAAAAGCTCTTCAGCCACCTCTTTTAGAACTCTGGGGTGTTCACCATCTGTTCCAGGTGAATTATCCACCTTCAGACCTTTCAGTTTCCCAATAACCTTCTCTCTAGTTATGGTAACTTCACAGACTTAATGCCCCTTGTCATCTGCAACTTCCACCATATTGCTGGTGTCTTCCACATTGAAGACTGATGTAAGATACTTATTCAGTTTCTCTTCTGAGTCAGCGAGGCATACAGTGCCAGAGACCTGACCACTGTGACCTTCCTCTGTTAGATCATCCCTCCAATAGCATCCAAAGTGGTGTACCTGTTGTTGAGGGGGATGTACCGGAGTACTCTGCACTGGCTCCTGAACCCCTTTCTGCTTCCTGTCCCCCAGTTTCCTGTGTCCTGCACCTTGGGTGTAATTACCTCGCTATATGTCCTGTCTATCACCCCCTCAGCCTCCCCAATGATCTGGAGTTCAGTCAGTTCCAGCTCCAACTCCTTGACGCAGTTTGTTAGAAGCTGCAGCTGGATGCACTTCTCGCAGTTGTAGTGGTCAGGGCTACCGGGGGTCTCCCTGGCTTCCCACATCCCACAAGAGGAACATTTCACTATCTTGCCTGGCGTCTCTCCTGACCTAGCTGAGCAAATATAAAGAAAAGGAAAAAAACTTTAGCTTTTCTTTCCTTTGCTTTCTCTGAGTGAATCTCATCTTTGCAGAAACTTCAAGATCATCTCTCTTTGTCCACTCAGACGATGGCCACAGCGATGATGGTCTCTGTGCTTGCCCTTACCTTCCTTTAATTTGCTCTTACTAATCCCAGACGCTGATTGCTCACACCGATTGCCCTGACCCACTGCTGCCTTTCAACCTTGAACCCCCGTCCTCGCCAAACTTCTCATGTCCAGATAGGCCACTGGCCCAAGTGTCAGTGCTGATGCTTTGCAATAGTTCAACGAAGCTAAAAATATTTTTGTTGATGACTTTTTTTGGTACTCAGTGTCTGAGGCTTCTTGCTTAAGAGTCCAACAATAATCAGAATCAGAATCAGGTTAATTATCACCAGCATGTGTCGTGACATTTGTTAACTCAGCGGTTCAATGCAATACATAATATAGAAGAACAAATAATATATAAATCAATTACAGTATACAGTATGTATATTGAATAGATTAAAAATCATACAAACAACAGAAATAATATATATTTTAAAAATGAGGTGGTGTTCAAGACTTCAATGTCCATTTAGGAATCGGATGGCAGAGGGGAAGAAGCTGTTCCTGAATCATTGAGTGTGTGCCTTCAGGCTTCTGTACCTCCTACCTGATGGTAACAGTGAGAAAAGCCTGGGTGCCGGAGGTCCTTAATAATGGACGCTGCCTTTCTGAGACACCACTCCATGAAGATGTCCTGCATACTTTGTAGGCTAGTACCCAAGATGGAGCAACTAAATTTACAACCCTTTTCAGCTTCTTTCGGTCCTGTGCAGTAGCCCCCCCCCCCATACCAGACAGCGATGCAGCCTGTCAGAATGTTCAGAATGTTCTCCATGGTATAACTATAGAGGTTTTTGAGTGTATTTGTTGACATTCCAAATCTCTTCAAACTCGTAATGAAGTATAGTCACTGCCTTGCCTTCTTTATAACTGCATCGATAAGTTGGGACCAGGTTAGTCCCTTAGAGATCTTGACATCTTAATCAGCCAGCATTGATGGATTCCAGTTGTCCTGATTCCGTTTCCCCATGACCCGGTGAAACCTTTCACCATGCTTGTCACTGACAGCATCAAGATTTAAGACGTGATAAATTTGGTGTGTCTTGATTGACACTTACCTGTTTTTAATGGTGCACTATAAAAAGCATCTATCTGGCTGCACAAGGGCCTAGTTTGGCAACTACTCTGCCCATGATCTCACAAGACTACAAGGAGATGTCAGCAGAGCTCAGCACGTCATGGAAACCAGCCTCCTCTAGACTTCCCGCCTACTAGAAGACTATCATCATGTCTTGTGGCTGAAGGGAGATTGAGGTATTCAATGTCAATGGATTTCTTGTTTTTAGCAGAGAAACCAAACACGCCGAAGAGACACGTAGCAATCTGTCACACAATCTTTCTGCTCTTGCCGTATCATCGAGACAGCAAATGACATTGACTTCCAATTACCTCTAAGCTCAGCCCTAAGACCGGCAGCACACGTTGCGCCACAAACGCGAGGAGTCCGGGCTTTGACTTGGTCGCCAATTTTACATCCAAGGTAGAGCTCGTGGGCTTTCTTAATAAGAGGAGTCATGCTCCATCTTTGAGATTTAAACGTGTGCTCTCCACAAATATGACAGAAAGTATCACAGCCGTTGCAATATTGGTGAGACATTTTGCCTTCACAGATACTCCTAAAATTACAATTACTTTATTGTAATGAGTAGACACAGCAAGCTATGCACATACAGCATGCTCATCTACGTGATTGCAAACCGTTAACCATGTAAACACAATGCATAGAATGGTGTGTGTGTGATGCTTTTATAGGCTTTCTAAAACCTGCCCTGCTGTGCAGTATCTGCCTGGTCTAAGCATACCTGGACAAGATAGAAAACTTTACGGCTTACATTGCAGGCAACATTTAAATTGAATTAACAAATACAGGCAATTTCAAAAGAATGGTGAGTCACAGGAAGACTTGATTGTGTTTTTCATGATCAGCAGTCCAAAATACATAAGCAGGAAGCAAAATCTTTGTTGTTCAGTGTGTTTTGTCCGTGGAATTTGATGCTCTCAACCCTCTCGAACTAAGTACTGTTAATGCAAGCAGGAGCGTGTGCACCGTCCCCTTTTTCTGAAGGCAGTGACTGGGTCTTCTGTTTCGTTGACATCGAGGGAAAGGCTGTTGCCATGACAGCGGCCAAGAAACACTCTGTCTCCTTCCTCTGTTCCGACTCATCGTTATTTGAGATACGACCCGCTATGGTGGTAACACCTTCAAACTGGAGTTAGAGCAGTCATGAGCATACAGGAAGTACAGCAAAGGGCTGTGAACACTGAAGCACATTGACATGGTAAAATACCTTAAGTTGCTTCAAGTGAACAATAAAATAAAAATTGACACTTGAATCAGAATCAGGTTTACTATCACTGGCATATGTCATGAAATTTATTGTTTTGTGGCAGCAGTATATTGATTTACATGATGATTTTAAAAACTATGAATTACAACAAGGAATATATATATATAAATTAAATAAGTATTGCCAGAAGAGAACCAAAAGAAAAAGCGAGACAGTGTTCATTGTTCCAATGTCCATTCAGAAATCTGATTGCATAGGGAAAGGAGCTGTTCCTGAAGTGATGACTGTGTGTACCCCCTTCTTGATAGTAGCAACGAGAAGGGGGCATTTCCTGGTGGGGGGGGGCTGCCCTTTTACAATATTGCCTTTTGAAGGTGTCCTCCATGATGTTCTCCATAATGTCAGATGTATCAGCATTACAGTGGAGTAAAGGGAATTACAGAGGAATGAGAGAGGAGTTGGCCAGAATTGATTGGGAAAGAACACTGGCAGGGATGACGGCAGAGCAGTATGGCTGGAATTTCTGGGAACAATTCAGAAGATATATATCCAAAGTGGAAGAAGTTTAAGAAGTATTCTAAAGGAAGGATGACACAACCATTGCTAGCAAGAGAAGTCAAAGTCAACATAAAAGCCAAAGAGCAAATACAATAGAGCAAAATTTAGTCGATTGGGAATCATTTAAAAACCAAGAGAAGTCAACTAAAAAAATTAAAAAGAAGGATAAGATGGAATATGAACATAAGCTAGCCAATAATATTTAAGAGGATGTCAAATGTTTCTTCAGGTAGATAAAATGTAAAAGATGCTGGAAACGATGCTGGAGAGATAGTAATGGGGGATAAGGAAACGGCAGATGAACTGAATAAGTATTTCATATCAGTCAGACTGTCAAGAAAGGCAGACGGATGATAGGACAAAACTGCAGACAGCAAGGTGAGTATCATCAGGGTTGCAGAATCAGAAAGGGTGGCAAATGCAGTATTCAGCGTGTTATATCTCAATGCCTGAAACAGAAATAAGGCGGACGATCTTGTTGCACTATAACAGATTGTCGGGTATGATGTTGTGGCCACCACTGAATCATGGCTGAAAGATGATTGTAGTTAGGAGCTGAATGTTCAAGGTTACACGTTATATCGGAGGGATAGGAAGGTAGGCAGAGGGGGTGGTGTGATTCTGCTGGTAAAGAATGGCATCAAATCAGTAGGAAGATGTGACATAGGATCAGAAGATGTTGAATCCTTGTGGGCTGAGTTAAGAAGCTGCAAGGATAAAAGAACTCTGATGGGAATTATATACAGGCCTCCCAACAGTAGCTGGGATGTGGACCAATGGGAAATAGAAAAGGCAATTTTATGATAGTCATGGGACATTTCAACATACAGGTTGATTGGGAAAATCAGGTTGGTAATGGATCTCAAGAGAGTGAGTTTGCTGAATGCCTATGAGATGGCTTTTTAGAGCAGTTTGTCATTGAGCCTACTAGGGGATCAGCTATACTGGATTGGGTGTTTTGTAATGAACCAGAGGTGATTAGGGAGCTTAAGGTAAAAGGACCCTTAGAAGACAATGATCACAATATAATTGAGTTCCTCTTGAAATTTGATAGGGGGAAAGTGAAGTCTGATGTAGCATTATTTCTGTGGAGTAAATGAAATTACAGCGGTATGAGAGAGGATTTGGCCAAGGTAAATTGGAAGGAGAAGCTGGCAGGGATGACAGCAGAGCAGCAATGGTATGAATTTCTAGGAAAACTGAGGAAAGTGTAGGCTATTCAAAAAACAAAGAAATATTCAAATGGAAAAATGGTACAACTGTGGCTGACAAGGGAAGTCAAAGCTAATGTAAAAGCAAATATTAGCAGAAAGATAGAGGATTGGGAAGCTTTTAAAAACCTACAGAGAGCAACTAAAAGAATCGTTAGGAGGGAAGAGATGAAATATGAAAGCAAGCTAGCAAGCAATATCAAAGTGGATAGTAAAGGCTTTTTCAAGTATGTAAACAATAAAAGAGAGATGAGAGTGGATATATTTAAAGCAGAGTTTGATAGATTCTTGATTGGTCAGGGCATGAAGGGATACAGGGAGAAGGCAGGAGATTGGGGCTGAGAGGAAGAATGAATCATCCATGATGAAATGGTGGGGCAGATTTGATGTGCCAAATGGCTGAATTCTGCTCCAATATCTTATGATGGAGATGGCTGAGTTTACAACTTTTTGCAGCTTTTTCCGAAATGCAAGGACCTGTGGGCCAAATGGCCTTCTGTATCATTATAAAACATCAAAGACAAGGCTGTGTTTGGATTTGAAAATGGGGGATGCTTGTAAATGTGAATTTGGTAAAAGAGGAGTCAACAGTCGTCATAGAACATACCAGCATCGTGGCCAGGACAGTGTAAGTATGAATGTAATCAGTGGTTATGGTTGATCATTCCACTGGTAGATAAAGTGCCTTATTTAGCCTTGCTAAAAATGACTGTCTAGGCTAGCAAAAAGTGCGGTTTGTGGTTGGGTAGTGTGAATGCCGTGGAATGATGGGGGAGACTTGGTACTTCCTGGAGATTAGAAGATGGGACCTGGTTTCAGCTTACACCCCTGTGTCCTGATATCCAGCATGAAACGGAGAGTGCCCTTTGCTTAAAATGTCTTGCTTCTTAACCATCTACCAACCCTGCCCCGGTAATATCTGCCTGAACTACATAAACTCAGCGCCTGCCAAAGCGGATGTAGATACGAAGCAATCAAGCAGAAGCGAAAGAGCCAGACTCTTGAGGTGAGGACAACAAAGAGGTGGTCGCGAGAGGCTGAGGAGCAGCTACCAGATCGCTTCAAGTCAGTGGACTGGGCCCTGTTTAAGGACTCAGCTATGGATTTGAACGAATACACTGTGGTTGTGACTGACTTTATTAAAACTGTTGTAGGACAAGTGTGTCTGCACAAAATCATTCAAATTCTTCCCCAACCAGAAGTCCTGGATGAACCATGAGATCCACAATTGGCTGAGGGCCAGATCAATGGTGTTCAGGTCTGACAACTAAGTAAGATACAAGAGGTCCAGGTGCAGTCTCCAGAAAGCCATCTCGTGTGAGAAGTGGCAATTCCAGACCAAACTTAAGTCACTGGGGGATGCTCGATAGCTTTGGCAGAGCTTGAATGCTCTTACATCTTACAAGGTGAAGCCAAGTGACATAGGTGTTGACAAGGCTTCGCTCTCAGATGAACTCAATTCCTTCTGGGCTCATTTTGACCATCAAAGCATTGAGGAACCTTCATAAGTTCCTGCAGACCCCTGTGATTTCAGTCTCTGAGGCTGACACGAGTGTCCTGTAGTTGGATGAACACTCAGAAAACATTTGTCCCAGATGGGGTACTTGGTACAAGTACAAAAGATCGGTGCTGTTCACTGATAACTTCAACTTATTGCCTCGGCAGTCTGAGGTAGACCTGTTTCAAGCAGGCTTCAATTTTACCAGTGCCTAAGAAGAACGTGGTAACCTGCCTCAATGACTATCACCCAGTAGCACTTACATCCACTGTGATGAAGTGCATTGAGAGATTTGTAATGAAACATATCAACTCCTGCCTTAGAAGCAACTTGGATCCGCTCCAATTTGCCTACACTCTCAACAGGTCCACAGCAGATACCATCCCATTGGCTCTTCGCTCAAACCTGGATTATCTGGTCATCAGGGTGCACTTTATCAATTACACCTCAGCATTCACCAATGTTATCCCTTCAACTATAATTAACAAGCTTCAAGAAACTGGCCTCAGCACCTCCTTGTGCAATTGGATCCTCGACTTCCTCACTTGCAGACCCTAGTCAGTTCGGATTGGCAACAATCCACAATCTGCACCAGCACAGGTGCACCACAAGGCTGTGTGTTTAGCCCCTATTCTACTCACTTTATACTAATGACTGAGGCTAAGCACAGCCCCAATGACATCTTTAAGTTTTCTGATGACACCACTGTCATTGACCGAATCAAAGGTTGTGATAAATCAGCATATATGAAGGAGATTGAAAATCTGGCAGCGTGGTCCCACAATAGCAATCTCTCACTCAAGGTCAGCAAGACCAAGGAGCTAAATATTGACTTGAGGAGGTGGAAACTGGAGATCTGTGAGGCAGTTCTCATCGGAGGATCAGAGGTGGAGAGGGTCAGCAACTTTGAACTTCTTAAAGTTATCAATTCAGAGGATCTGTCCTGGGCCCAGCATGTGAGTGCCATTGCAAAGAAAGCACGGCAGCGCCTCTACTTCCTTAGCAGTTCACGAAGATCCAGCATGACATCTAAAAACTTTGACAAACTTCTATAGATGTGTGATCAAGAGTTTATTGACTGGTTACATCACAGCCTGGTATGGAAACACCAATGCCCTTGAATGGAAAATCCTACAAAAACAGTGGATACGGCCCAGTTCCGCCTTCCCCCACCACTGAGCACATTTGCACAGAGTGCTGTTACAGGAACGCAGTCTCCATCATCAAGGGACCCCGCCATCCAGACCTTGCTCTCTTCTCGCTGCTGCAATGGGAAAGAAGGTACAGGAGCCTCAGGACTCACACCACCGGGTTCAGGAACAGTTATTACCCCTCAACTTCAATTGCCCCATCTTTGAATTGTTCCCACAGTCTATGGGCTCACTTTTAAGGACTCTTCATCTCATGTTCTCAATATTAATTGCTTATTTATTATTATTATTATTTATTCGCTCTTTCATATTTGCACGTTGGTTGTTTGTCTGTCCTGTTGGGTGCAGTCTTTCATTGATTCTGTTGAATTTCTTGGATTTAAGGCTCATGGCTGGAAGAAAACGAACTTCAGGGTTGTAAATGGTCACACATATACATTGTACTTTGATAATCAATTTACTTTGAATGTTAAATGAAATATAATATGTTAATATAATATAATATAAATATAACATATTTAATATATGTTAATATGTTAAATATAAATATGTTAAATGCCCCTCAATGGGCATTTTACCCTCCTGACAGTAGGCAGCACTGCAGTTCACAACAGCTGTCATAAGAAACAAGACCTTTTGGCCCATCTAGTCCATACTGATCTGATTAATGCAAACTGTGCATTTCTCTTCATGTTTCAATGTACATGTGATAAATGAATCTGAATCTGAACAAATTCTCTGTTCTGTTATTGCACGATGAGCTTGCCTCTTGAAGTTGATTGCTCCCATAATTGGAGTCAAGGTAAAATTGGAAAATATTCAGTTTGAGAAAGTGCTCTTCCTTATCAGCTACTGTAGTCGTGAAATGGAGCGCGAGAGTTTATTGATTAAAGAGTAAAACCTATTGAAGTGGTACAGTTGATAATGATCTTGCCAGTGAGTCAGAGGTTATTGCTGGGACTGGTGAGGTTTAGTCATGAAGAAACATGGGCCGGGGTGGGAGTTGTTTTTGTAACATCTTCACTAATGCTTTAAGGTATGATGCATCTACATCAAGGCACAAATGGGGGTGATATGGTAGTGTGGCAGTTAACGTAATCGCTTTATAGCAAACAATCAGTAATTGGGATTCAATTCCTGCTTCTGCCTGTCAGCAGTTTGTACATTTGCCCCATGAGCACAGAAGCTTCCTCCAGGTGCTCTGGTTTCCTCCCACATCCCAAATACAACACTTGCAGGATGCCCTGCACAATCCTGATTGCTTTGGTCATTGGCACAAAAATAAAAACACATTTCACGGTCTGTTTTGATGTACAGTTGACAATCAAAGTTATCTTTAATCTTTAAGTGGAAGTGAGGCATTTGCAAAGCACAGCAATTATGCTACATCAGGGGTTTCCAACCTGGGGTCCACAGACCCCTCAGTTAATGGTAAGGCCCCATAGCTTAAAGAAGGTTGCGAAGCCCTATTCTACACACTAACATCTCACAATGGGATTGACAATAATGCAATTCTTACCCACAGGACTGCAGCACTGGGACCCTGGGCACAAACCCAGCAAAGACTCACTCAGGACTCAGGGAAGAGAGGCTGCCTATGAGGACTGGTGTTGGGTTAGGGTGAGCAGTATGGCCTGTTCAGTACCGAGATGTGGGCCTCAGCCTGGTTAGCTCAGTGAACATAGACCATTACCCTAATTCCCTCTATTTGTTATTCCTTTTCTTCCACCATTGATGCTGCCCTCACCTGTGTCTCCTCCATTCCAGAATATCTGTGCTCACCCCATCTTCATGCTACCTTAACAGTGTTCCTCTTGACCTTACCTACTATCCCATGAGCCTCTGCATCCGACATGTCACTCTCCGTAACTTCTGCCATCTCCAAAGGAGCGCTACCACCAAGCATACCTCTTCCACACTCCACTCTCCATCGGGATCAGTCCATCCGTGATTCCCTTGACCATTCATCCCTCCTAACACTTATCCCTGCAAGCGGCCAAATTGCTATACCTGCCCCCTCACTTCCATTCAGGGCCCCAAACTCTCCTTCCAGGTGAGGCAGCACTTCACCTGCAAATCTGCTGGGGTTGTGTGTTGTGTCCGGTGCTCCCAATGCGGTCTCCTCTACATTGGTGAAACCTGTTATAAACTGGGGAACTGCTTCGTCGAGCACCTTGGTTCCATCTGCCAACAGTGGAACGAACGTCCTGCTGGCCAAACATTTTAATTCCAATTCCCTCTCCCTTTCCAATTTGTCAGTTGATGGTTTCCTTCTTGAGTCAGATGAGGCCACCCTCAGTGTGGAGGAGCAACACCTTACATTCCGCCTGAGCTGCTCGAATATTGATTTCCCCTTCCAGTAAAAGAGTGTTTCTCTCCCCCTCCCCTCTTCGTCTATTCCCCACTCTTGCCCGTAACTCTTTTCACCTGCCTATCACTTCCCCTGGGTCCCCTCCTCCTTCCCTTTTTCTCAAAGTCCAATCTCTTCTCCCATCAGTTCCCTTTTTCAGCCCTTTATCTTTCCCACTCACTTGGCTTCACCTATCATCCGTCCCCTCGCCCCACCTTTTTGAAGAGTCTCGGCCGTTCATTCATTTCCGTCGTGGGGGTGATAATGGGGGATATTTTAAATGATGTTTGTTTTCCATAGATGCCTCCCGCCCTGCTGACTTCCTTCAGTATTTTATGTGTGTTGCCAAGAAGGAATTTATTTAGCCAGAGAATGATGAATCTGTGGAATTCACTGCCACAGGTGGCTGTGGAGGCCAAATCATTGGGTGTATTTAAAGCAGAGGTTGATTAGTCAAGGTATCAAAGGTTAAAGGGAGAAGACAGGAAAATGGGTTTGAGACAAATACTAAAACAGCGAAGAGGAAACGACAGAGCAGGCTCGATGTGCAGATTGCCTGAGATCCTATGTCTTATAGCCTTATGGTCTTCAGATGCTCCACTCATGCTTAATATCCTCCTTCAGAGCCAAATCTTTCCAGCCCGTAATGGTAACATCTTGCAAGGGATGAATCATTTCTGTACAACAAAGGCTGATCACTGAGGCACAGAAATAGAAAACCTGATGTTGGAGAGAGTGTTCCATTGAGCAGAATATAAAACTAAAGTGAACCAAGTGCGAGATTAGCATCAGGTGCTGCTGTACTTTCCTTCTGATGTGCACAATTTAAAACTAGTGAAGAAAATATCTTCCGGTGAGTCCAGGCACAAACTGGGTGCCAGCTCTGCCAAACACCCTGTTCTCTGTCCATCATGGCCAAGTGGAGGTCCCAGTTGCTAGCCATTTTAATCCTCCTCACCATTCCTACATTGGCATGTCCGTCCTCGGCCTCCTCCACTGCCAGGCCGAGACTAAATGCAAACTAGAGGAAAGGCACCTCATTCCGCCTGGTGAATGTATAACTCAGAGGCATGAATGTTGAACTTTCCACTTTCAGAATCAGAATCAGATTTTAAATCACCAGCATATGTCGTGAAATTTGTTGACTTTTGGCAGCCATACAATGCAATACATAACAAAATAGAAAAAACTGTGAATTACAGCAAGTACACACATATATATATATATATAAAATAGTTAAACTAAATAAGTAGTGCAAAAACAGAAAGCAAAAAGGTAGTGAGGTAGTTTTATAAAACACAAAATGCTGACAGAACTCAGCAGGCCAGTCAGCATCTATGGGAGGAGGTAGTGATGACGTTTCGGGTCGAAACCCTTCATCAGGAGTGAAGGAGTGAAGTGAGGTAGTTTTTATGGGTTCAATGTCTATTCAGAAATTGGAAGGGAAGAAGTTGTTCCTGAATCGTTGAGTGTGCATCTTCAGGCTTCTGTACCTCCTTCCTGATGGTAGCAATGAGAAGAGGGCATGTCCTGGGTGATGGGGTCCCTAATGATAGACGCCATCTTTTTGAGGCATCACTCCTTGAAGATGTCCTGGATACTACAGAGGCAAGAGCTCATGATGGAGCAGACTAATTTTACAACTCCCTGCAGCTTAATTCAATCCTGTGCAGTAGTTCCTCCCCCCACCCCCATTACCAGATGGCAATGCAGCTAGTTAGAATCTTCTCCACGATACATCTTTAGGTAACATACCAAATCTCCTCAAACTCCTAATAAACATGGCCACTGTCTTGCCTTGTTTATAGCTGCATTGGAATGTTGGGACCAGGTTGGATTCTCAGAGATGTTGACACCAAGGAACCAGAAAATGCTCACTCTCTCCATTTTTGATTGCTCCGTGAAGACTGGTGTGTGTTCTCTCAGGTAAACTACTCCTTCTATGCCCCTTTTCCCTCTACTCCTGATCTATCCAGTTCATCCTACACCCACCCTAGCCCCCTCCATCACCCTGTTTCTTACCCCTCCTCCACCCTTCCTGCCTGCCCTTCACTCACACACTCCTACCACAGATCCCCTCCCCTGACTGTTCCCATCTGCCCCCCCCGTGTCTCCCTTATTTGATTCCATGTTCCACCTTCCTCTCCTATCAGTTTCCACTATCTTCAACCCTTTGTTGCCTCCAACTATCACCTCCAGCTCTGTTATTTCACCCCCCCCTCCCCATCTGCCTGACAGCCCTCCTCACCTCACCTATTGTGTTTACAATTTATTTATTTCAAGATGCAGCACCGTAAGAGGCTCTTCCAACCCAATGAGTCCACGGCGCCCAATTACACCCAAACGACCAATCGAACCTACTAACCTGTCGTCTTCGGACTGTGGGAGGAAACCCGAGCACCCAGAGGAAACCCAGAATGTACAGACTCCTTACAGACAGCCGGTCTTTTGTGCCCCCTCCTTCTAATACTGTCTAACTCCCCTCTATCTTTCAGTCCAGATGGAGGGTCCTGACCCAAAACGTCAACTGTCTAATGGCCCCCATGGATGCTGCCTGACCTGCTGAGTTCCTCCAGCATCTTGTACAGTTTCAGCCACCCTGTGAGAGGAAAGAGTTGAGAGGCTGGAGGGAGAGCATAGGGATGTGCCAGGACTAGGGCTTCCTGAGTTATACAGACTCTACTCCCTGGAGCACAAGAGAATGAGGGTGATCTCATAGAAGTTTACAAAATGAGGAGTGATATGGACAAGGTAGATACTCAATAGTCTTTTCTTCAAGGTTGGGGAGTCCAGAATGAGAGGGCATAGATACAAGGGAACATTGAAAGAGACCTGAAAGATAACTTCTGTACATAGAGGGTGTGAGAAACTGCCAGAGGAAGTGGTTGAGGCTGGTACAAGTGCAACATTTAAGAGGCAATTGGATAGGTATATGAAAGGGAGGAGCTTAGAGGCCAATGGGCCGTACACAGGCAACTGGGATAGCAGGGAGCATGCTGTGGTTGGGGTGGACCAGATGGGCCAAAGGGCTGTGTTGCTCTATGACCCTATCCTCGCTTTCAGACGGATTTCAGAAACTCTGAGTTAAGTTGTTGAAATGTGAAACAGATTGTTCAATCATACCTCGAATCAGGTTAATTTTAAACAAGCTATTAATTGGAAAAAATTACCTCTTAAATCTTCAGTTACCATTGGAAGGGGGTGGCAGGGGAAGGGGCACAATGTTTGTTACTTATGACTAACGGTGAGCTGTGTTTCCATTACAAGGAAGGTGTGAGCAATTGCAAAACAGTGGTGTATTTAGGGTAGTGTTTCTGAGACCTTCAGCCCAACTGGTCCATGCCAGCCACGTCATCTTCTTTGGCAATCCGAGTTGCCCATGTTCGGCCCATAACCCCTCAAATCCTGTGTATGAAAAAAAAGAGTTTGACCAGCAGTCAATCTGGTTTTGAGAGGAGGGGAATTCAATCAGGTCCACTGCCCAGGTAGAGGAGGCAGCAGCAGCTCGCTACAGCGAGAAAGAGCCTTGACTTGCGACCATTCGACACTTGGGATTTATTAGCAAATTAAAGGAAGGTGGGGCAAGTGCAGTGGCCATCGTTTGAGCGGGCAGAGTCAGAGTGGTGATCTTGAGGTTTTAGCTCTTCGAGGCTTCAGTTACGGAAAGAAAAGCTCCAGGTTAAGTTTACATTTCCATCTCTTCTTTATATCTGCTCAGCTAGGACAGTAGAGATATCAGGCAGGATAGTGGAATGCTCCTCTTGCAGGATGTGGAAAGGCAAGGAAATCTCAAGTGTGCCTGACGACTACAACTGCAAGAAATGCATCCGACTGCAGTTTGCAACAAACGGCATTAAGGAGTTGGAGCTGGAACTGGATGAACTCCGGATCATTCGGGAGGCTCAGGAGGTGATAGATAGGACATACAGAGAGGTTGTTACACCCGAGGTGCAGGGCACAGGAAAATGAATGACAGCCAGGAAGGGGAAGGGGGTTAAAGAGACCCCTATGGTCATCTCCCTCAACAACAGGTATACCACTTTGGATACGGTCAGTGGAGAATGTCCTAACAGAGGAAAGACCCAGTGGTTGGATCTCTGGCACTGAGTCTGCCTCTGTCACACAGAAGGGAAGGTGGTGAGGGGAGAAGAGGCACACTGTGGTGATAGAGGATTCATTAGTTAGGGAATGGACAGGAGGTTCTGTGGGTGAGAGTGAGATTGCTTGATGGTATGTTGCCTCCTGGGTGCCAGGATCTAGGATGTCTCAGATCGAGTCCTCATGTGGGAGGGTGAACAGCCAGAAATCGTAGTCCATGTAGGTAGCAATGACGTGGGTAGGATGAATGATGAGGTTCTGCACAGGGAGTTCAGGGAGTTAGGTACTAAGTTAAAAAGCAGGACCTCCAGAGTTGTGATGTCAGGATTGCTACCCGTGCCATGCGCTAGTGAGGCCAGAACTGTGAAGATTATACGTGGCTAAGGAATTGGTGCAGGAGAGAGGACACCGGATTTTTGGATCATTGGGCTCTCTTCCAGGGAAGGTGAGACCTGTAGAGAAGAGACGGTTTGCACCTGAACTGGAGGGGGCTAATATCCCAGTGGGAAGTTTTGTTAATACTGCACAGTGAGGTTTAAACTAGAGTTGCAGGGGGATGGGAACCAGAGTGCCAGAACAGTTAGTGGAGAGGTTGTGGAGGTAGATGTTGGTAAGACCTCAGACAAAGTTAGGAACCAAAAGGTTGATCATTGTGCGACTAGTGTCCTGAGCTAGAGGTATCATGGGAACGGCGGATGATAGTGCTGAAGATGAGGAAGCTGGTTTACAAACAGAGGCAACGTATAGTGAGGAGAGGCCGTTGATAGAGCAAAATTCCAGTCTACAGGATGAGTTGCTACATTAAAGGCGGACAAGATCGAAAAGGGTGATTGAAGGTGTCCTATTTGATCGAACGCAGTGTACGGAATAAGATAGGTGACCTAGCAGCACAGTTGCATATTGGCAGATATGATATTGTCGGTGTCACTGAATCATGGCTGAAAGGTTGTAGCTGGGGGCTTAATGTCCAGGGATACTCGTTGTATTGAAAGGACAAGCAAGAAGGCAGAAGGCAAATGTGAGGAAATTTGCAGATGCTGGAAATTCAAGCAACACACACAAAATGCTTGGAAGGGTCCTGAAACGTCGACAGTGCTTCTCCCTATAGATGCTGCCTGACCTGCTGCGTTCCACCAGCATTTTGTGTGTGTTGCAAGAAGACAGAAGGGGCAGTATTGCCCTGGGGTAAAAATGAAATCAAATCATTAGGAAGAGGTGACATAGGGTCAGAAGGTGTTGAATCGTTGTGGATAGAGCTAAGGAACTACAAGGGTAAAAAAGACTCTGATGGGAGTTGTATACAGACCACAAACAGTAGTAGGGATGTGGCCTACAAATTACAACAGGAAGTAGAAAATACATGCCAAAAGGGCAATGTTACAATAGTCATGGGGGATTTCAGTATGCAGGTAGATTGGGAAAATCGGGTTGATGCTGGATTGCGGTGGGGGAGAATTTCGAGAGTGCCCAGGAAATGACTTTTTAGAGCAGCTCATGGTCGAGCCCACTAGAGGATCAGCTATCCTGGACTGGGTGTTGTGCAATGATCCGGAATTGATTAGGGAGCTTAAGGTAAAAGAACTCTTTAGAGATAGTGATCATAATATTATTAAATTTGCTCTGTAATCTGAGAAGGAGAAGCTAAAGTCAAATGTATCAGTATTACAGTGGAGCAAAGGGAATTACAGAGCCCCAGGAACTGGCGCAGCTCGGCACTCATAAACGAGGACCCTCTATCACTGTGGATATAGCAGGAATATCCGAACAGAGTGAAGAGCTGGCACGGGGCTTTTATGACGGACGTGGTAGTGGCGTCGGGGCAGGGGATGGCAAAGGGGAACCACGAGTACTCGTCGATAATGTTGAGAAAGTAGACATTGCGGTCGGTGGAGGGAAGGGGGCCCTTAAAGTCAACACTCAGTCGCTCAAAGGGGCGGGTGGCCTTGACAAGTTGCGCCTTTTCAGGACGGTAGAAGTGCGGTTTGCACTCAGCGCAGACTTGGCAGTCCCTGGTCATCGTCCTGATGTCCTCAAGGGAGTACGGCAGGTTCCGGGCTTTCACGAAATGGTAAAATCGGGTGACCCCCGGGTGGCAAAGATCTGTATGGAGAGCGTATAGCTGGTCGAGCTGTGCGCTAGCACACGCTCCCCGGGATAGGGCATCAGGGGGCTCATTGAGTCTGCCAGGCCGGTACAGGATATCATAGTTGTAGGTGGAGAGTTCTATTCTCCACCGCAAAATTTTATCATTTTTGATTTTGCCCCGCTGTTGGTTGCTGAACATGAACGCAACTGAGCGCTGGTCGGTCAGCAAGGTGAACCTTTTGCCGGTGAGATAGTACCTCCAGTGCCTAATAGCTTCCACTATGGCCTGGGCTTCTTTCTCCACCGCGGAGTGCTGAATTTCAGGGCCTTGAAGGGTACGAGGAAAGAATGCTACTGGCCTGCCTGCCTGATTGAGGGTAGCAGCCAGCGTGAAATCGGAGGCGTCACTCTCTACTTGGAAGGGAATGGTCTCGTCCACCGCATGCATCGTTGCTTTGGCAATGTCCGCTTTAATGCGGCTGAAGGCCGCGCGGGCCTCGGCAGAGAGGGGAAATGTGGTAGACTTGACCGGGGACGGGCCTTGTCTGTGTAATGGGGGACCCATTGGCCATAATAGGAAAAGAAGCCCAGGCACCGTCTGAGGGCTCTGAGGGTGGTGGGAAGAGGGAGTTCTAACAGGGGGCGCATACGGTCAGGATCAGGGCCAATGACCCCGTTTTCCACGACATACCCAAGGATAGCAAGTCGGGTGGTTCTGAACACACACTTGTCCCTGTTATAAGTAAGGTTCAGGGCTTTGGCCACTTGGAAAAATCGTTGGAGGTTGGCGTTGTGATCCGGCCAGTTGTGACCACAGATGGTGATGTTATCCAGATATGGGAACGTGGCCTTCAGTTGGCACTGGTCCACCATCCGGTCCATTTCCCTCTGGAAGACAGAGACACCATTTGTGACACCGAAAGGGATGCGCAGGAAGTGATAGAGCCTGCCGCCCGCCTCGAAGGCGGTGTAGGGGTGGTCCTCTGGGCTGATGGGGAACTAGTGATAAGCGGATTTCAGATTTATTGTCGAGTACACCTTGTACTGAGCTATCTGGTTGACCATATCCATGATGCGGGGTAGGGGGTACGCTTCAAGCTGCGTGAACCTATTGATGATCTGGCTATAGTCCACGACCATCCTATGTTTTTGCCCGGTCCGAACAACAACCACCTGGGCCCTCCAAGGACTTGTGCTTGGCTCAATGATCCCCTCCCTGAGCAGCCACTGCACCTCCGACTGAATGAAGGCCCTGTGCCCTGCGCTGTACCTCCTGCTTTTAGTTGCTACAGGTTTACAGTCGGGGGTCAGGTTGGCGAACAGCGGTGGGGGAGGGATCTTGAGGGTGGAGAGGCTGCAAGTGGTGTCAGTAGCGCAGCTGTCGGCATGGTGCTGGGTGGAATGTGTGGGTGGGTGTGTGTGTGTGGTCAGTAGCAGGGTATATGACGAAGTCCAACAAAACTGAGGATTCCTGACAGTGAGTGGTAGGAAGGGCCCGTCATATGCCATAGTCACACTTTTCAGGTGGCTCTGGAAGTGCAGCCCCAATAGCACAGGCACGCACAGTTGAGGCATGACCAGTAGCGCAAAGTCCCGATATTCTGTGCCCTGCACCACCAATGTCACTACACAACCCCCCCGGATGTCTGTGGAATGCGACCCAGAAGCCATGGTGACCCTCTGGCTTACCGGCCGTGTCACGAGTCCGCAGGGTTGCACCATATCCAGGTGAATAAAACTCTCAGTGCTGCCTGTGTCGAACAGGCATCTAGTCCTGTGCCCCTCAACCAGGATATCTATCATTGACCTTGCAAGCTGGTGTGGGGCACTTTGGTGGAGGGTTACGGAGGCCAGAGTTGAACCGCCATCTTGGTGCCCGGTAAGCACCGGTGGGTCGGGTGTGGGGCGAGTTGGTGCCGACAAAGATGGCCGCCCCCATGTCTCGCACGAGGCGAGCATCAAGATGGCCGCCCCATCCGGGCATGCAAGATGGCGGCCCCCATGCCTTGCACGAGGCGGGCAGGCAAGATGACGGCCCCCATGCCTCACACGCAGCGCTGCCCAACCCGGCTCGTGGTTCTGACTTACAGACCTTGGCGAAATGGCCCTTCTTCCCACAGCTGGAGCAGGTAGCTTCTTGGGCTGGGCAGCGTTTTCAGGGGTGCTTTTCGAGTCTGCAGAAGTAACACTGCGCGGACTTGCGACTGGCAGCAGCTGTGGTCGGTTTCGGGGAGTTCGTGGATTCGCGACTGGCAGCAGCGGTGGTGAATTCGCTCGTGGGTGGTGGGGTCTGCAATATCCACGGAACCGGCGGGGGATCGCTCGGCTGGACAGCGTCAGCATTGTGCTGAGCAGACTCCAGTGTGTCGGCCGTCTTGATCGCCAAGTGTAAGATAAGATCGGCATTTTCCAGCAACCGCTGGCTCACGTACACTGACCTGATCCCCATAACGAAGGCGTCTCGTACTAGCAGCTCCGCATGTTGTTCCGCTGTCAGTCCCTTGCAGTCGCAGGCTTGCACGAGTGTCTGTAGGGCTCGGAGAAACTCCCCGCTCGACTCACCGGTTCTCTGTCGCCGCGCCGCTAAGCTATGTCTTGCGTAGACGGTGTTCACCAGCCGCAGGTACTGTCTTTTAAGGGCGTCCAGTGCCCCTTGGTAGGTCGGCAGGTCCCTGATAAGGGAGAATACTTTCGGACTTACTCTGGATAGGAGGATTTTGTACATTGTGGCAGGGTCAGTCACTGGAATCGCTTCCAAGTATGATTGGAAGCATGCAAGCCAGAGTTCAAAGGCAAGAGCTGCTTCTGGAGCCTGAGGGTCCAAGTCTAATTTTTCCAGACGTAAAATACTTTCCATGTTTTAAAACTTCCAGCCAATAAAATTGATGCACCATCAATAACTCTCGGAGACATGAGGCGAGATATAGGCTTTTATTGACTGGAAGATAGAACAAGCAGCAAATGACCACCACACAACATCCTGGAGACTGAGACTGGGGCTGTGTCTCCAATCGCCTTTATACCGGGGTCCGTGAGAGGAGCCACAGGAGCAGTCAGCGGGGGGGGGGGGGGGGGGGTGTGGCCAGACAGGTATATGTAGTTCACCAAAGGAATTACAGAGGCCTGAGAGAGGAATTGGCCGGAACTGATTGGAAAAGAACATGGGCAGGGATGACAGCAGAGCAGCAATGGTTGAAATTTCTGGAAGCAGTTCAGAAGGCACAGGATATATACATCCCAAAGAGGAAGAAGTATTCTAAATGTAAACTGACACAACCATGGCTAACAAGAGAAGTCAGAGCCAACATAAAAGCCAAAGAGAGGGCATATAATTGAGCAAAACTTAGTGGGAAGTTGGAGAATTGGGAAGCTTTTAAATACCAACAAAAGGCAACTAAAATATCATTAAGGTAAAGATGTAATATGAAAGTAAGCTAGCCAATAATATTAAAAAGAAGAAACTAGAAGTTTCTTCAGATACATAAAGTGTAAAATAGAGACAAAAGTGGATATTGGACCACTGGAAAATGATGCTGGAGAGGCAGTACTGGGGGACAAGGAAATAGCAGATGAACTGAATAAATATTTTGCACTAGTCTTCACTGTGAAAGGCATTAGCAGTTTTGTAGAAGTTCAGAGGTCATGAAATGTGTGCAGTTACCATAACTAGAGAGATGGTTCGGAAACTGAAAGGTCTGAAGGTAGATAAGTCATCTGGATCAGATGGTATACAACCTAGAGTTCTGAAAGAGGTGGCTGAAGAGATTGTGGAGGCATTGATACTGATCTTCCAGGAATCACAAGATTCTCGAATGGTTCCGGAAGACTGGAAAATTGCAAATGTCATTCCGCTCTTCAAGAAGGGAGAGAGGCAGAAGAAAGAAACTATAGGCCGGTTAGACTTCAGTAGTTGGAGTTGGTTACTAAGCTAAGATCTCGGGATACTTGGAGGCACATGATAAAATAGGCCATAGTCAGCATGGTTTCCTCAAGTGAAAATCTTGCCTGACAAATCTGTTGGAATTCTTTGAAGAAGTAACAAGCAGGATAGTCAAAGGAGAATCAACTGAAGCTGTCTACTTGGACTTTGAGAATGCCTTTGACAAGGGGCTGCTTAACAAGCTACAAGTTTATGGTATTACAGGAAGTATTCTAACAATGGATAAAGCAGTGGCTGACTGGCAGGAGGCAAAGAGTGGGAATAAAGGGAGCCTTTTCTGGCTGGCTGCAGGTGACTAGTGGTGTTCACAGGGGTCTGTGTTGGGACAGATTCTTTTTACGCTGTATGTCAATGATTCTATGATAGAATAGATGGTTGTGCTGCAAAGTTTGCAGATGATACAAAGATAGGTGGAGTAGCAGGTAGGGTTGAGGAAGTAGAAAGGTTACAGAAGGACAGACAGATTAGGAGAATGGGCAAAGAAACGGCAGATGGAATAATAATGTCGGGAAACGATGACCAGCATGATGGAAGTAAGTTTAGATCGTCAACTAAACTAACTCCCCACATGACAACTGCTTCCCTCCATTAAAAGTGTTTCTGAAATTGTATCCACCTCTGTCTTACTCTGACATCTCATTCCATGTACTCACTATAAGGCCCTCGGTTGGTCAAGGTACCATGGATGTTGCGTCCTAGCTGTCTATGTGATACACATGCCAGAGCAGTACAATATGGAAGGAAGCTGTTGCCCACACAGCAGGCTCTCTCTTCCCACGCAGCTGAAGCCAAAGGAACATCTGAGACTGATATAGTTTGGGACCAGCAGTGTTTCAGGAGTTGCCAGTCAGCATTTGGAACCCCAGCTCCAGACTTTTCCCCGGGGTCTACTCCCATAGTCTTCCCCATGACTGGATAAAGTTGTAAGTTGTAAGTTGTACCCACCACCCTCATTTATAATTGCCCTTGAGAACATAGAACACTACAGCATAGTATGGGCCCTTCAGTCCATGGTGTTGTGCCAATCTATTAACATGCTCCAACATCAATCTAACCTTTCTGTCTCACATCGCCCTCCATTCTTCTTTCATCCATATTCTTATCAAAGTCCCTAATGTCTCTGCCTCTAACATTACCCTGGCACTGCATTCCCTACCACTGTGTAATCGTTATTCATCATCAAGTCAAGTCACCTTTTATTGTCATTTCATCCATAACTGCTGGTACAGTACACAGTAAAAACAAGACAATGTTTTTCAGGACCATGGTGCTACATGAAACAATACAAAAACTACACTGAACTACATGAAAACAACACAGAAACAAACTACACTAGACTACAGACCTACCCAGGACTGCATAAAGTGCTCAAAACAGTGCAAGCATTACAATAAATAATAAACAAGACAATAGGTACAATAGAGGGCAGTAAGTTGGTGTCAGTCCAGGCTCTGGGTATTGAGGAGTCTGATGGCTTGGGGGAAGAAACTGTTACATAGTCTGGTTGTGAGAGCCCGAGTGCTTCGGAGCCTTTTCCCAGATGGCAGGAGGGAGGAGAGTTTGTATGAGGGGTGCATGGGGTCCTTCATAATGCTGTTTCCTTTGCGGATGCAGTGTGTAGTGTAAATGTCCATGATGGCGGGAAGAGAGACCCCGATGATCTTCTCAGCTGACCTCACTATCTGCTGCAGGGTCTTGCGATCTGAGATGGTGCAATTTCCGAACCAGGCAGTGATGCAGTTGCTCAGGATGCTCTCAATACAACCCCCGTAGAATGTGATGAGGATGGGGGGGTGGGAGCTGGACTTTCCTCAGCCTTTGCAGAAAGTAGAGATGCTGCTGGGCTTTCTTTGCTATGGAGCTGGTGTTGAGGGACCAGGTGAGATTCTCTGCCAGGTGAACACCAAGAAATCTGGGCTCTTAACGATCTCTACCAGGGA